>NW_024753803.1:32500-117500 GCF_018991925.1 Homarus americanus | reverse complement strand
GGAAGGAGGGTCGGTTCTACCATGACGTCCCGGCAGATTCCCTTCAACATATTTGCTGTGAGGTCCCTTACCTCGTCATGCCTCATGCACATGAAGCCCCCCTTCTTGCAGACCATGGCGTGATCGCCATCATAGGAAGAGCCACACACGCATTGGGAGGGCAAACCTTCTACTGGCCAACCGTACTACCATTCCTGCTATTACTCGACCTTTCAAATGGCATGAAGTAACGCCTTTATACCATACAAAATAAACAAAAATACTTAGCTAAGTCTCTGGTTAAGTTATAGCTCAAAGAGAAGTCAAGGTCGACCTCCAATCTGTGGTAAGTTGTATGAGTGATTGGTGGCCAAATTTTGTATTTGGGGACAAAAAGGCGACCTCTATCCCAGGTGTGTGAGAGGGGGGGGGGTAGTAGTAGTAATGGTGGTAGGTGATGGTGGTAGTAGTAATGGTGGTAGTGGTAATGGTGGTAGTGGTAATATTAATGGTGGTGTGTGTGTATGGGCGAGGGACCTTCAGTATTGCCTTCCCCAACTTGCCCATTAGACACCCGCTGTGACGTCTTCAAGTGAACGATCTCTCAGGAAGGGAGGGACGAGTTATTTTGATATCCCCCCCTCCCTCCCCCCTCAATTACCATCACCCACAGGAGCCTCCGACTTTTCTTGTTTCCTGCTTTTAAAACTTTCGGTGGACCTCAGCCAAATTCTTCCTAAAGTCGTCCTGGAAAAATCTGCTTAACACTGACGCCTTTATGGGAGATGCACACTATAGACCTACTGATTATATTAAGCCTATGGGGAACTAAATCAACGTAGAAATAATAATAATAATAATAATAATAATAATAATAATAATAATAAAAATAACATAATATATTAATAACAACAATAATAATAAAAATCAAAATATACCAATAACAAAAAATAACAACATGCATTTCGTTACACTCTTAAACCTGTGATCTGTAACATTATCTACAGGTCCCAGCGCTTCACTAATGACGTGTTGCATAAGGTTAACAGCCCTCCTATAAATCATGTCTTGAGATAACCTGGTATTTAAACAAGGTCACGGACGAACGGACAGACAGACAAAGGTAACAACTAACGCTGCCAATTATTCTCTGGCCAGTACAGGTATACGTACAGGTTAATTCATATATATGTTTGTTATTGTTCAGGTGAGAGAGAGAGAGGTTGTATTGTGTGAGGACAAACTAGTTCCCCCTTTTGTCGTGTACAGGTAGGCAGGTAGTGGCGGAACAACAGCGCCTGATTGGCCGATTCGGTAACCAATGAGAGGAGAAGCACCGTCACAACAAGGGTAGGGGTAGAGAGGGGATAGGTGAGGAAAGGGTGGGGAGGGGTTAGGTGGGGAGGGGATAGGTAGGGAGGGAAGGGAGGGAAGGATAAGGGTACAAATTTGATGAAAGTTGTAATTTGTTATTTGGTTTCTATCCCACAATTATGATTTTTTTTTATGGCTTCCCTAGTGACGTGGTTGTTTTGACAGCACCACGATCTCACATTGGTTAACAAATCGTCCAATTACACGCCGTCGTGCCGGAGTGAATGAATACCTGTTGTGTTGGTGTGTGACATGACAACAGGGGTTCAGTTATGAGGCAGGGTACAACTTTTTTTTTCCAGATACAGTAAATTCCTGTAATCTTGACACGACAGGTACAGTGTGTGTGTGTGTGTGTATGTATTTCGCCCCCAAAAAGTGAAAGTCGGACACGCGATACATACCCGAACACCCTGAAATTCCTGGGTCAAATATCCCCCTTCGCTAACAAGTCCACGAGGTACTGCGCTAACCTCCCACCCCCCACCTTCACCCCACAACCCCCCACCCACCACCTTCACCCCACAACCCCCACCTTCGCCTCCCACCCGTGACAGTCCCATAACCGGACAGAGAGAATTTCAGCGAAGGAAAATCACCACTGTCAGATGGCTTGACTATTACCGAACTCATCTGAGCTCTTGTGTGGAGGGGGAGGAAGGAGAGGAAGGGGGAGGGGAAGGGGGGGGAGAGGAAGGGGGATTGGAGGAGGGAAAAGGAAAGTAAGGGGGAACTGAGGAGGGAGGGCGGAGGGGGATAATGAGTGAGGAAAATTGGAGAGGAAGGAGGAGGAGGGAGAAGAAGAGGGATAATATGAGGGAGGAGAAGAAGGGAATGGGGAATGTAGGAGGGATGAGGGAGGCGGGGGGGGTTGAAGGACACCTGACCAGACTAGCCATTTGTAAATTCCTTCTATAGTCCTCACGCCTTCAGTTGGGGTGGACACACACACACACACACACACACACACACACACACACACACACACACACACACACACACACACACACACCTGAGGCAGCGTGACAAGGAGGCAGCGTGACAAGGAGGCAGTGACAAGGAGGCAGCGTGACAAGGAGGCAGCGTGACAAGGAGGCAGCGTGACAAGGGGCAGCGTGACAAGGGGCAGCGTGACAAGGAGGCAGCGTGACAAGGGCAGCGTGACAAGCAGCGTGACAAGGGGCAGCGTGACAAGGAGCGTGACAAGGAGGCACCGTGACAAGGAGGCAGCGTGACAAGGAGACAGCGTGACAAGGAGACAGTGACAAGGGGGCAGCGTGACAAGGGGCAGCGTGACAAGGAGGCAGCGTGACAAGGAGGCAGCGTGGGGGCAGCGTGACAAGGAGACAGCGTGACAAGGGGCAGCGTGACAAGGGGCAGCGTGACAAGGAGGCAGCGTGACAAGGGAGGCAACATGACAAGGAGGCAGCGTGACAAGGGGGCAGCGTGACAAGGGGGGCAGCGTGACAAGGGAGGCAGCAGTGACAAGGGGCAGCGTGACAAGGGGGCAGCGTGACAAGGGACAAGAGTGACAAGTGGCACAAGGGCAGTGACAAGGGGGCGTGACAAGGCGTGACAAGGGGGCAGCGTGACAAGGAGCGTGACAAGCGTGACAAGGGCAGGACAAGGCAGCGTGACAAGGAGGCAGCGTGACAAGGGGCAGACAAGGGCGTGACAAGGGGCAGCGTGACAAGGGGGGCAGCGTGACAAGGGGGCAGCGTGACAAGCAGCGTGACAAGGGGGCAGCGTGACAAGGGGCAGCGTGACAAGGAGGCAGCGTGACAAAGGGGCAGCGTGACAAGGGGCAGCGTGACAAGGGGCAGCGTGACAAGGGGCAGCGTGACAAGGAGGCAGCGTGACAAGGAGGCAGCGTGACAAGGGGGCAGCGTGACAAGGAGGCAGCGTGACAAGCAGCGTGACAAGCAGCGTGACAAGGCAGCCGTGACAAGTTGGAATATAATGAAGGAGTTACCTGAGTGCAAGTGTCAGTGAGTAAAAGTGAGTAAACGAGTGAGCCAGCGAGTGAGTTAGTGAGTGAGTGAGTGAGTTAATGAATGAATGAGTGAGAGAGCCAGCGAGTTAATGAATGAGTGAGTGAGAGAGCCAGCGAGTTAATGAATGAGTGAGTGAGAGAGCCAGCGAGTTAATGAATGAGTGAGTGAGTGAGCCAGCGAGTTAATGAGTGAGTGAGTGAGTCAGCGAGTTACTAGTGAGTGGTGAGTGAATCAACGAGTTAATGAATGAGTGAGTGAGTCAGCGAGTTAATGAATGAGTGAGTGAGAGAGCCAGCGAGTTAATTAGTGAGTGAGTGAGTGAGCCAGCGAGTTAATGAGTGAGTGAGTGAGTCAGCGAGTTAATGAATGAGTGAGTGAGAGAGCCAGCGAGTTAATTAGTGAGTGAGTGAGAGAGCCAGCGAGTTAATGAATGAGTGAGTGAGTGAGCCACCGAGTTAATGAATGAGTGAGTGAGTGAGCCAGCGAGTTAATTAGTGAGTGAGTGAATCAACGAGTTAATGAATGAGTGAGTGAGTCAGCGAGTTAATGAATGAGTGAGTGAGTGAATCAACGAGTTAATAAAAGAGTGAGTGAGTTAATGAATGAATGAGTGAGTGAGAGAGCCAGCGAGTTAATTAGTGAGTGAGTGAATCAACGAGTTAATAAAAGAGTGAGTGAGTGAATGGGTGAGTGAGTGAATTAACATTAACATTCAAGGGGCTGTTTGACTCCACTAAAACCGCTGAGTCACTATATGAGGGGTGAGGCTTATGGCAGGGGTTGGTGGAAGGGAGCCAAATAAAGACATGGGCTAAGTGTGGGTGGGCCATGGGTTAGCGTGGATCTTATGCGAGTGGGCTATGCGTGGGTGGGCCAGTTGTGGGTGGACCATACGTTGGTTGGCTATGTGTGGGTGGGTCATGGGTTAGCGTGGATCTTATGTGAGTGGGCTATGCGTGGGTGGGTCATGGGTTAACGTGGGCCAAGTGTGAGGTGAAAGGTGAAGGTGAACAAGGTAGAGGATGGGCGTGAGTCAGTTTCAGATTCAGGCGTGGCACCAGGGGGAGAAAATAGCTCCAATAAAAGCAGGTACAAATAAAGGCGTGGAACCTGTAAAAATAAAGGCGTGGGGCAGGTAGAGGAGGCGTGGCGGCGCGCCCTCCACCTCAATATTTGAAGGGAGCAACGAGTGACACAACCCGGGTGTTCCTGGCCCGGCCCTGTACCTGTACCTGCCTCTCACTGTACTGTATATATAGCTCTCTCTCTCTCTCTCTCTCTCTCTCATGCACTCCCCACACACCATCTCCACCCCCTCTCCCTCTCTCTCTCTCTCTCCCCTCTCTCACCACCTCTCTCTCTCTCCACACTCTCTCTTCTCACACCTCTCCTCACACACACATCTCTCTCTCTCCCTCTCTCTCTCTTTCCCTCCTTCCCCACTCTCTCTCTATCTCACCTCTCTCTCTCCCTCTCTCTTTTCACCCCCTCTCTCTCTCACACACCTATCTCTATCTCCCTCTCTCTCTCTCTCTCTCTCCACATACCATGGAGGAGTTCACGGCTTCCTGACAGAGCCCTGTCTGTATACACAGCCCAATGACCCTCTGTCTATCTGTCTGTCATGTCTGTCTGTCTGCTGTCTGTCTGTCTCAATCCCAAATATCTCTCTCTCTCTCTCTCTCTCTCTCTCTCGTGTGTGTGTCGTTTCTTTCTCACACATAAACACCTTCCACTTACAGCACCTACCACTTACAACACCTACCACTTACAACACCCATCAGTCACTTACAATACCCGTCAGTCACAACTACACTTACAACACCTACCACTTACAACACCCGTCAGTCACTACAACACCCGCCACTT
Source organism: Homarus americanus (assembly GCF_018991925.1). NCBI lineage: Eukaryota > Metazoa > Arthropoda > Malacostraca > Decapoda > Nephropidae > Homarus > Homarus americanus. The sequence continues at coordinate 112,284 of NW_024753803.1, read as the reverse complement.
ACAACACCCATCAGTCACTTACAACACCCATCAGTCACTTACAACACCCGCCACTTCAACACCCATCAGTCACTTACAATACCCGTCAGTCACCTACAACACCTACCACTTACAACACCCATCAGTCACTTACAACACCCGCCACTTACAACACCCATCAGTCACTTACAATACCGTCAGTCACTTAAAACACCTACCACTTACAACACCCATCAGTCACTTACAACACCTGCCACTTACAACACCCATCAGTCACTTACAATACCGTCAGTCACTTACAACACTACTACAACACCTACCAAACACCCATCAGTCACTTACAATACCCGTCAGTCACTTACAACACCCACCACTACAACATCTACCACTTACAACACCCGTCAGTCACTTACAACACCCGCCACTTACAACACCCATCAGTCACTTACGCCACTTACAACACCCATCAGTCACTTACAATACCCGTCAGTCACTTACAACACCTACCACTTGCAATCTACCACTACAACACCATCAGTCACATAATACCCGTCAGTCACTTACAACACCAATTAATTTACAACATCTACCACTTACAACAATCTGGTCAGTCACTTACAACACCCGCCACTTACAACACCCATCAGTCACTTACAACACCTGCCTCATTAACACCCATCAGTCACTTACAATACCCGTCAGTCACTTACAACACCTACCACTTACAACACCCATCAGTCACTTACAACACCCGCCACTTACAACACCCAAGTCATCCTGGTATGTACTCAACAATTGTACTAAGTCACCCTGGTATGTACTCAACAATCGTACTAAGTCACCCTGGTATGTACTAAGTGTGATAAGTACATACTGTAAATGGTCATAGTACAACTTATACGTATTTACTTTTCTACACGCCTTCTACTTACAATTGATAGTATAAGTAAGAGGGACTTTTAGACACACTTATGGTGGTTTATGTGAGCAAGAAGCACTTTTAGACACACTTATGGTGGTTTATGTGAGCAAGAAGCACTTTTAGAACCTTATGGTGGTTTATGTGAGCAAGAAGCACTTTTAGACACACTTATGGTGGTTTATGTGACAGCACTTTTAGACACCTATGGTGGTTTATGTGAGCAAAGCACTTTAGACACACTTTATGGTTTATGTGAGCAAGAAGCACTTTTAGACACTATGGTGGTTTATGTGAGCAAGAAGCACTTAGAACACTTATGGTGGTTTATGTGAGCAAGAAGCACTTGAACACACTTATGGTGGTTTTTGAGCAAGAAGCACTTTTACACATATGGTGGTTTTGTGACAAGAAGCACTTACAAGACACACTATTTGGTTTATGTGAGCAAGAAGCACTTTTAGACACACTTATGGTGGTTTATGTGACAAGACTTTTACACACCTTATGTGGTGTTTATGGCAAGAAGCACTTTTAGACACACTTATGGTGGTTTATGGAAAGAAGCACTTTTTTATGGTGGTTTATGTGAGCAAGAAGCACTTTTAGACCATTATGGTGGTTTATGTGAGCAAGAAGCACTTTTAGACACACTTATGGTGGTTTACAGAAATAGGTCACATTTACGTCTACTTATGATCGTCAATGTAAGTAAGAAACACTTTTATACACTTATATTCCTGTTAAGTAGCTGAGTCGACGATGAGTGTTCCCTGCGTTACCAGTACATTAAGTAACACACAGTAACGTCAACAATGGGGTGGTGGTGGTGTGGTGATACCGCTCACACACCTAATTCAGTTGGGAGAGTGAAAGCAATCGAGTACAGTACCAGACACGTTTAGTATAAGTATGGGAGACTCTCAGTATGTAGTGAGGATAATGAGGATGAGATGGATAGATTCAACTAGCCATGGATAATAAGGATAATACGATAAAGGATATCTACCATTGAGATGGGGAACCTATGAATTGACGTGTCCTCCTACCCCTGGATAGATCAATCTACTCAGGAAAACTACACACACACACACACAACGTTCATCTGCCCATCACTAGTGCTTACCTGTGTTCACCTGTGAGGTAGATTAATCTCTTGGTGTGTGCACTGGACAGACTATAATTTAGAGTAAAATAATAACATGCGAAAGTATTTAACCAAGACCAAATTCTAATACAATATCTTTATAATTCACTTTGTTCTATAATACAATAGTTAATTACTATTTGATTTTGAATGTATGTGTGAATTAGTTGTCAAGTTTCGTAAGCGGTATTATTTTTTCGATATCTTGTTTGTATCTGTGATAATCTGAATATGTAGTTGTAATTGTTTTTGTGGTAATGAATGGTGTGAATGTTGATGGAAGGCAATTTTATCACTTGTCAATTGTTGTTATTCTTCCCTATTATACATTCAGGTGTTAAATTTAACTGTCATTGCTTTTATATATTATGTATAGAATTAATTCCTCAATAATAATTGTATATCTACATAATTAGCCTGAGTTTATTCATTACAATGCACGGTGTCCATACGCCATGAACAGCCGTGGTGTGTGACGATCCCTGACCCGGCCTGGTGTTCTTGGTGGCATTATATCATTGAGTGTATATATTTTATTTTCATTTTCATATCAAATGTTATATACAGATAATGGGTATCCCTTCCGCTTGGGTGATACAATTAAGACAACTAGCGTTAGTAGTGTATTCTCTATATGAAGTTCTTATACACATTGAGTGTGTCTTACCACTGTCATCGGCCCACTCGCCCATCGGGAGATCCCAGACCAGCAAAATAGTAAAATCTTGTCGCCCTTATGATATTTTGGTCGCCTCGGGCCACCGGGCGTATGATAGCACACTGTGTAATCATCAGTATTACCATTCCCTCACTTCTATCCCCACCACTACCATCACCGTCACCACTATCATCACCACCACCACCACCACCACCGTCACCACCTACCCACCATCACCGCCACCACTATCACCATCACCACCACCACCACTACCACCACCACCACCACCACCACCACCATCACCACCATTATCATTTGCTGGGGAAGGCTGTGGTGATTTCTAAACAATATGCAATTTTTTTTTTACGAAGCATTTGCAAATTTTCCGAGTCTTATTTTTAGAGGAGGGGGAGGCGTGAGTCTTATATATAAACAGGGGTCAGTGTCACCTTCTTTCATGCGGCCCCGCCATGATTAAAATCAACACTCTCCTCCTCCTCCCTCCTCCTCCTTCCTTCCTTTCCTTCCATACTCTTCTCTTCCCTCTCCCTTGTCTTCCTCTTCCAGTCTCTCCCTCCGTCCTTCCTCAAGTCTTTCCCTTCCTCCCCCTTGCTGACAGCTCATCAAGGAAGAAAAAATGACTTGATTCACCTTCCCCTTCACCTCATCCCTTCAGTCGTCCCCTCTTCCTCCTCTTTTCTTCTTCCTTAAATCATTTCCGTCAGTTTTTCCCTCCCTCTCCTCTGATTCTCCCCTTCACTACACTATCATCCTTATCCACCATCCTCACTTCCCTATTCCTCCTCCTTCCCCACTCTTCCCATCCCCTACCCCCCCCTTCCATCTCCGCACTTCCCCTTCCTTCTACCCCTGCCTCCATCTTCCCTCCCCCCACCCTCTCAGTCATCTTCAGTACGCTGGTAAGTTCTATATTTGGCGAATATCTGGGCTTGTCCAACACCTTACATGTTACGCCTTAATGGATCTCTCTCTCTCTTCTCTTCTCTCTCTCTCTCTCTCTCTCTCTCTCTCTCTCTCTCTCTCTCTTGCCAGTATTTGAAGAACAATTGTGCATACACTTTGCACTAATATACTGACACAAAGAGAAACCGTACAGAAAAATAATGGTTGTCCCTCATGTCACAACGATGGCTGGCCCAAGGACCACCTAGGCGTGAATTTGTTTAAGGTGTAGAAGCTGTTGCCAACACAACAACCACACCCTGAGTTAACGAGTTGCATGACCCAGTGTCAAGGAATAGTCGAAGAAGACCGGACAACTCGTCAACTGCACTGGCTAACCATTACCCCGGAATACGATCCGCAAATCGACTAACATCCAGGTTACCAATTATTGCTGGGTAGACACACCCTTTTTTGTGGTGTGTGTGTGTGTGTGTGTGTGTGTGTCTGTGTGTGTGTGTGTGTGTGTGAGGTCATTGTTGATTCACGGGGGCAACTGAAAGACATTACCACCCACCGTCCTCAATTCCTGAAGAAGCACAAATTTAGACACACACACACACACACACACACACACAAATTGATCTGAACATTGGTAGATAAACACACAGAGACAAACAATCACCTTCAGTACATACAGGAAGTCTTTGAGACATGACACACTTACCTCATAAAGATAACATCACCAAGGTCTCTCTCTCTCACACACAAAATCTATTTTATATATTATCTGTACTTTTGTTTTTCACCATTATGTAAGAGATCAGAAGAGACTAACAGGGAGATCAAGAGAAGAAAGTAAGAATATTATTGTCAGGACAGGACTCAAGTGGCGGAGGTGGACATCTTGTGAGAGAAGCGACCCTCCTCCCTTACCCCCTAGCCTCATCCTCTCCATCCCTCCTCCCCTAACCCACCCCTACCCTATCCTCCCTCCCCCACCCCTACCCTCATCCTCCCTTACCCCCCCACCTCATCCTCCTCCATCCCTCCCTCCCTTACCCCTCATCCTCATCCTCCTTACCCCCCCTCATCCTCCTCCCTCCCTCCTTACCCCCCTAGCCTCATCCTCCTCCATCCCTCCTCCCTCCCTAACCCACCCTACCCTTATCCTCCCTTACCCCCTACCCTCATCCTCCTCCATCCCTCCCTCCCTCCCCCTCATCCCTCCTCCCCTCTCCCTTCCTTCTCTCTCACTCACTCACTCCTTCCACCCCATCCTCCCCTCCTCCTCCCCTCCTTCTCCTCCCCTCCTCCATCTCCCTCCCCCTCCTGTACAATGAGTTGAAGCAGGGTCCTCGACTGATCCCACGAGATAGGAAAAATACCTGAAGAATATGAGAGGTTAAGGTGTGTGTGTGTGTGTGTGTGTGCGACGCATTACCTCCTCTTACCTCTCCTTCCTCCTCTCCCCCACTCACAACTTGGCTGATAATATGACCTAATACTAAGGCTGCCACTCCCACACCTATTAGGACACAGATATCCAAAAGCAATGAAAATATATAACACCATGAGGGTCAGAGCTTTCTAAAGTTCACCTATCAGAGCAGAGATAGCATACAACACAACATAAGATATCCAACCAATGAGGGTCACAGCATAGAATTCCACCAATCAATGAGGTCACAGCCACTGAGAATCACCAATCATCACGACCACTGAAAATCCCACCAATCACATCACGACCATTGAAAATCCACCAATCATATCACGACCACTGAGAGATCCACCAATCTGTCGACCACTGAAAATCCACCAATCCATCACACCTCCCATCTAACAAGCACGTGGACCAACCAATGAGAGGAGATTACTGAGTCGCAAAGCACCTTAGGTAATTTGGGATCACCTGAAGAACCGTCACCCCAGCCTGCTCCACCTGAAAGTCCATACTCTAGCCTGCTCACGGAAGAATCGTCACCATCACCTGAAGATTATGACCTGTCCACCTGAAATCATCACCCCAGCCTGCTCCACCTGAAGAATCGTCACCCCAGCCTGCTCCACCTGAAGAATCATCACCCCAGCCTGCTCCACCTGAAGAATCGTCACCCCAGCCTGCTCCACCTGGAAGAATCATCACCCCAGCCTGCTCCACCTGAAGAATCGTCACCCCAGCCTGCTCCACCTGAAGAATCGTCACCCAGCCTGCTCCACCTGAAGAATCGTCACCCCAGCCTGCCCACCTTGAAGAATCGTCACCCCTGACTGCTCTCACCTGAAGAATTTGTCACCCCAGCCTGCTCCACCTGAAGAATCATCACCCCAGCCTGCTCCACCTGAAGAATCATCACCCCAGCCTGCTCCACCTGAAGAATCGTCACCCCAGCCTGCTCCACCTGAAGAATCATCACCCCAGCCTGCTCCACCTGAAGAATCATCACCCCAGCTCTCCACCTGAAGAATCATTCACCCCAGCCTGCCCACCTAAAGAATCGTCACCCCAGCCTGCTCCACCTGAAGAATCATCACCCCAGCCTGCTCCACCTGAAGAATCATCACCCCAGCCTGCTCCACCCTGGAAGAATCATCACTTCAGCCTGCTCCACCTGAAGAATCATCACCCCAGCCTGCTCCACCTGGAAGAATCATCACCCCAGCCGTTCCACCTGAAGAATCACTCCAGCCTGCTCCACCTGAAGAATCATCACCCCAGCCTTGCTCCACCTGAAGAATCGTCACCCAGCCTGCTCCACCTGGAAGAATCATCACCCCAGCCTGCTCCACCTGAAGAATCGTCACCCAGCCTGTCCACCTGAAGAATCGTCACCCCAGCCTGCTCCACCTGAAGAATCATCACCCCAGCCTGCTCCACCTGAAGAATCGTCACCCCAGTTTGTCCCTGAAGAATCGTCACCCTGCCAAATCCCTGGGTGACAATTTCAGATCCTGCAATTTTCTCCAATAAATAACAGATGTAAGAGAATGTATCAACAAACCTAACTCACAAAAGATAACTAGAGGTAATGGGACCTTAATTGACGTGAGACTCGGGTGTAATTGAGTGCGTGGTTGTGTGTGACCCCGTTTACAGGCACGACCTGTAAGGCGGCCACCAGTCGTTAACTGTAAAGATGAACCCAAATATTAGTTTATCTCTGGAGACCTGAGGTGAGTGATAACGCCGAGTATTGACTGATAAGGGAGTTAGTTTCTCTTCTTCTCTCACACACACACACACACACACACACACACACAGTGATCTTGACTGTGCACCTACAGTGATTTACACACGCACGCACACACACACATGTACCTGTTACACTATAATTAACCTCCGACTCACCTGTGTGTCATCACCAAACATAAATCCTTTGATATATATATATATATATATATATATATATATATATATATATATATATATATATATATATATATATATATATATATACCACATATATATATAATTTATCATGAACTAAAATAACCTTCTGGTTTATATGAAAATTACGTGTTATAAATTTGCTCGCATCTAATACACAGAGCGGTGCACTGGCACAACACTTCCGGGTTGTCTGGTGCATCAGGGACATTAAATCTCTACACACACACAACACCACCACACCACACCACCACACCCCCACACCCCCACACAACACCCCACACAACACCCACACACCACACCACCAACCCCACACCACAACCACCACCACACCCACACAACACCACCCCACACCACCACACCCCACACCACCACACCACCCCACACCCACCACACCCCACCACCACACACCCACACCACACCCCACACCACACCACCACACCACCACACAACACCACCACACCACCCACACCCACCACCCCACACCACACCCCACACCACACCACACCACACAACACCACCACACCACCCCACACCACACCAACACACCCACCACCACACACCCACACCACACACCCCCACACCACACCACCACACCACCACACACACACCACCACACCACCACACACACCACCACACCCCCACACCCACACCCCACACCACACCACACCTCACCACACACCACACACACCCCACACAACACCACCACACCCCACACCACACCACCACACCCCACACCACACCACACCCCACACACCCCACACCACAACACCACCACACACACCACACCCCCACACCACACTCCACCACACACACACCACCACACCACCACACAACACCACTACACCAAACTCACAACAACCACACCCCACATAACACCACCACACCACACCACACACTCACCCCACAATTGCACACCACCCCACACCCCCCCCGCCTCCCACACATACTCTATAAACTTTATCTATAACAAGAAGAAAAACAGAGCTAAGGTCACTACATCAGGTTTGTTTACAGCTCTGTAAATCACAACATAACACTGAGTTGAGATATAAACACAGTCACCTGATACCCATGGGTGTGGGTACTGTTAACGAGGGTGTGGGTACTGTTAACGGGAACTGTTAACGGTGTGGGAATGTGTGTACTAAATGGAGTGGGTACTGTTAACGGGGTGTGGGTACTTACACTGGTGTGGGTACTGTAATAGGTGTGGATACTACACTGGGTACTGTTAACAGGGTGGGTATTGTTAACAGGGTGGGTACTGTTAACAGGGGGGTGTGATACTGTTAACGGGGTGGGTACTGTTAACAGGGGACTAACAGGGGGTACTAACAGGTACTATTAACGAGTGTGGGTACTGTTAACGGGGTGGGTACTGTTAACGGGGAGTGTGGGGTAAGTATTAACGGTACTAACGGGGGTGTAGTGTTTGATGTGGGTACCGCAACAGGGGTGGCACTGTTAAGGGGTGGGTACTGTTAACAGGTACTAACAGGTACTGTTAACAGGGGTGTGGGTACTAACGGGGTGATACACCTGGGGTGGGGTACTGTTAACTGGGTACTACAATAGGTACATGTTAAGGTGGGGTACTGTTAACAGGTGTGGGTACTGTTAGTACGGTGGAACGTGTATTAACGGTGGGTATTGTTAACGGGGTGGTTACTGTAAAAATGTTGAACAGGGGTACTGTTAATGGGGTACTGTTAACAGGTGTGGACTGTTAACAGGTGGGTACTACAGGGTGTAAGTATTAACGTGTGTGGGTACTGTTAACAGGGGTGTGGGTACTGTTAACAGGAGGCGTGGACACTGTTAACAAGGACCTTAGACTCTGTGATCAGATTTTACGGAGCATTATATACATACATACCATACATACATACATACATACATATATATATACATACTCTCCTTTCATCTCTAACACACATGTAGGCCTCTCTTCTCTCTCCAGGTGTGACGTGCGGAGGGTGATTACAGGAATACCAATCAACACATGTTTACCTGTGTATGTGTCACATGAGTGGACGTCTGGTGTGTGTGTGTGGTGTGTTTGCACTGATCCCATGTTTGTGTATGCAAGAGAAACACCAAGGAAGTGAGTTAGGGACAAGGAGGAGTTGAGGAAGGAGGGAGTTGAGGAAGGAGGTGGTTTGAGGAGGAGTGGAAGGAGGAGTCGAGGAAGGAGGGAGTCGAGGGAAGGAGGGGAGTCGAGGGAAGGAGGAGTCGAGGAAGGAGGGAGTCAAGGGAGGGAGAGGAAGGAGTCGAGGAAGGAGGGGAGGAAGGAGGGAGCGAGGGAGGAGGGAGGGAGGAGGAAGGAGGAGTCGGGGAAGGGAGGGAGTCGGGAAGGAGGAGTCGAGGGAAGGAGGAGTCGAGGGGGAGGAGTCGAGGGAAGGAGTCGAGGGAAGGAGGAGTCGGGAAGGAGTCGAGGGAAGGAGGAGTCGAGGGAGGGGAAGGAGGAGGTGAGGGGGAGGGAGGGAGTCGAGGAAGGAGGAGTCGAGGGAAGGAGGAGTCGGGAAGGAGGGTGCAGAGGGGGAGGGAGTCGAGGGAAGGAGAGTCGGGAAGGAAGGAGTCGAGGGAAGGAGGTGAGGGAAGGAGGGAAGGGAAGGAGGGAGGTCGAGGGAGGGAAGGAAGGAGGGGTGGGGAAGGAGGAGTGAGGAGGGAAGAAGGCGAGGAGTGGAAGGAGGGGGAAGGAGGGAGTCGAGGGAAGGAGGGAGTCGAGGGAAGGAGGGAGTCGAGGGAGGAAAGGAAGGAGTCGAGGGAAGGAGGGATTCGAGGGAAGGAGGGAGTCGAGGGAGAGAGAGAGGGTGTGTAGCTGACCCCTCCAACACACTGAAACTGATTGATAAATAACTTGACCCTTGTATATAAAAGATGAATAAACTGATGGTGTGTTTACCTTAGTCTCTCCTCTGAGGTGAATCACTTAATCCCGTTTTCTTTTTTTCAGTAATAATTTACATTTCTACTCAAGAAGAAAATATAAACTTGATTAAATAACCGACCCATCAAGTATATGGCATAAGTTTTAATGATGTTGGAAATTCTGATTAATGACTTTTTTTAATTAAGGTAATTGACTTTATTAGGATAATCGGTTCTCTTTCTACCTCTCCTCTCCTCCGGCAGGCACTAAGACCACCTACAGTAGGCGTGTATTAGGTGTAGAAGCTGTATGATCCAAGGTCAAGGAATAACCCAAGCAGATCGGACAACTTGTAAACTGCACTGGCTAACTAAAATATCCTGGCTCTTACCACACACAATGCAACACCCTTCTTCTCCACTAACACAACACCACCCCCTCCGCCAGATTCCCCACCCCTCCCCCACAACACCACCCCCTCCGCCACAACACCACCCCCTCTGCCACAACACTACCTCCGCCACAACACCACCCTCCCCCCACAACACCACTCCTCCGCCACAACACCACCCTCCCCCACATTCTGCAGCCCCTACCCCACAAACACCACCCCACACACAGGAACATCAGCCCACACAGCCCCCACACAGCTGTTGGGTCCCAGCTAAAAGAGGCACCTTACACAAAACGACTCGACCTATCTCCAATATTCTCGCTGACTCTAAACCCAAGCGTTGGTATATGGGTCAATTCCTCCACACACACCCCCCCCCGACAGACATATAGGAGGCAAAATTGACCTCTTCCTTCCCTCCCTCTTTCTGTCCCTAATTCCCTCTCTATCTCTCCCATCTTCCTTCCCTCCCTCTCTTCCATCCATCCTTCTCTCCCTCCCTCACGTGTGTGGATGGAACAGCAGCAAGGATTATGAGGTGAAGGTCAGGGGAGCGACGCACAAGAACCAAGAAGGACAACCGATTAGCCCTTACCCACCCACCAGCTCATCCACCCACCTATTCATCCACCCACCCATAAATACACAACTCACCCACCTAACACACCCACCCAACCACCCCACCTTCTCACCCACCCAATTTCAGCTCGTTAATGGACTGGTTGGCTCTTACAAACGATCTCCTCATCCACCTTCCACTACCTTGTAACTAACTCCTGAGCTGCCGTCTTTATCATCTACTACTACTACTACTACTACTACTACTACTACTACTACCTGAATCCCCAACACAATGACCATTATCCACCTCCCTCTACCATCACCTCCTCCCCTCCCCACCCCTCGCCATCACCATTCTCCACCTCCCCCTTCACCGCCACCACCAATTCCTTCCCCCCTCACCTCCCTCTACCACCAACAACCTCCCCCCTCCTCTTCTCACCCCCCCCTCACCTCTCTCCTCCATTACCACCTCCCCCTCATCCCCCTCCACCACCACCAACGCACTCTCCAACATTTTCCTCACCTCCAACAATCTCTCCCTCACTTTGATGGATATAAAGGAACTCAAGAGAGTATTTTTGCCATCAGGAGAATTGACTGGTTGTGAGTGACTGGTTGGGTGTGGAGGGAGTAATTGACTGGTTGTGAGTGACTGGTTGGGTGTGGAGGGAGTAACTGACTGGTTGTGAGTGACTGGTTGGGTGAGGAGGGAGTAACTGACTGGTTGTGAGCTGGGAGTGACTGTGAGATGACTGAGAGTTTGAGCTGAGAGTGGCTGGATCAGTGTGTGTAGACTGGTTAGGCGTCAGGGGATGGGTGGTATAATGAGGCCAACAGTCATAACAGACCCTTAACCTAACCTAACCTAACCCAACCTAACCTAACCCAACCTAACCCAACCACGTGAAGACAGGAGGAACACGCCGTAATAAGACTCGGGAAGACTTACTGTACACACCATACTGTCGCCGTCAGTGTGTGGAAGACTTAAGCGGGCGAGTTAGGTGCGTCCTCACGTCTCTAATTAAGGTGGGCGAATACCTGAGATGGCTGATTATATTAGCTGACTATTACGACGATATTAGCTGACTATTATGACGATATTAGCTGACTATTACGACGATATTAGCTGACTATTATGACGATATTAGCTGACTATTACGACGATATTAGCTGACTATTATAACGATATTAGCTGACTATTATAACGATATTAGCTGACTGTTATAACATTAGCTGACTATTATGACGATATTAGCTGACCATTACGACGATATTAGCTGACTATTATGACGATATTAGCATGACTATTACGACGATATTAGCTGACTATTATGACGAGATATTAGCTTTTGACTATTACGACGATATTAGCTGACTATTATGACGATATTAGCTGACCATTACGACGATATTAGCTGACTGTTACGACGATATTAGCGACTGTTACGACGATATTAGCTGACTATTACGACGATATTAGCTGACTATTATAACGATATTAGCTGACTGTTACGACGTGATATTAGCTGACTGTTACGACGATATTAGCTGGACTGTTACGACGATATTAGCTGACTATTACGACGATATTAGCTGACTATTATGACGATATTAGCTGACTATTACGACGATATTAGCTGACTATTACGACGATATTAGCTGACTGTTATAACATTAGCTGACTATTATAACGATATTAGCTGACAATTATAACGATATTAGCTGACTGTTATAACATTAGCTGACTATTATGACGATATTAGCTGACCATTATAAAAACATTAGCTGATTACCATGGCGACCTGTGGTGTAGTGGTCAGCATGCTCGCCTCGCAAGCAAGTGGACCCGGGTTCAATTCCCGGGCAGGGTGAAACTATGGGTAAGAATCTTTACGCCATTTGCCTCTGTCTACCCAGCAGTAATTGGGAACCTGGATGTTAATCGATTTGCGGATCGTGTACCTGGGTAATGGTTAGCCAGTGCAGTTGGCGAGTTGTCCGGTCTTCTCGGACTATTCCTTGACACTGGGTCATGCAACTCGTTTAGGGTGTGGTTGTTGTGTTGGTGACAGCTTCTACACCTTAAACAAATTTACGCTTATCGGTGAGCCTTGGGCCGGCCATCCTCGATTTCGAGAGGCAACCATTATTACCATAACATCAGCTGACCACCATAACAACAGGTAATCATCATAATTTAAAGAAAGGTTAATTAACTCCTGATGAACCACACATTCACAATACACAACTAGGTTAAGCCGACACCTTTATGTACTGTACTGTAATCCTTCTGGTAATTACAGCACGGTACAGTTAATACCTGTATCCGTCTCCATGTCTATATTAAATGTACCAGGCAGAACAATGTAAGTTCCCAGCGTTTATGTCTGTACTTGGACTACAGTTAGCGTTTACTCTCGCTAGCTAACGTATACTGTTGCTAGCTGAAGTTTACTCTAGCTAGCTAACGTTTACTCTCGCTAGCTAACGTTTACCCTTGCTAGCTAACGTATACTCTTGCTAGCTGAAGTTTACTCTCGCTAGCTAACGTTTACTCTCGCTAGCTAACGTTTACTCTTGCTAGCTAACGTTTACTCTTGCTAGCTAACGTTTACTCTTGCTAGCTAACGTTTACTCTTGCTAGCTAACGTTTACTCTTGCTAGCTAACGTTTACCCTTGCTAGCTAACGTTTACCTTTGCTAGCTAACGTTTACCCTTGCTAGCTAATCGCTTACCCTTAAGCGCTGAAGTTTACTTCGTTAGCTAATCAGCCATCTTACAGCCAACGTTTACCCTTGCTAGCCAACGTTTACCTCGCTAGCCAACGTTTACTCGCCAGTTAACTTTACCCGCTAGCTGGTTTACCGAAGCAATTAGTTTACTCGCTAGCTAACGTTTACTCTCGCTAGCTAACGTTACTAGCTAACGTTTACTCTCGCTAGCTAACGTTTACTCTCGCTAGCTAACGTTGCCTAGCTAACGTTTTATTTTTGCTAGCTAACGCCTTACTCCTACCTCTATAATAATAATATTAATGATGATGATGATGACGACGACGAAGATGATGGTAATAATAATAATAACAAATAATGATGATAATAATAATAACAAACTAATAACGCTTACACTACCCCCCCCCTTAATAACACCCTACTGTGACCTCATAATAACAACAACAACACAGGTAAAAATAACAGAACTAGCAGAATTGGAAAACGTTTAAGAATCGTTTAAGCCTTTTCTCCCGTCGCCCTGCTATTGGAGAGGAGAAAATAGAAAGTGCTTTAGAAAGTACTCGACGCGTTTCTCTTCTTAATCTCTAAATTTGAAAGTTTTTTTTTAGATAGATAGATAAATAGATAGATATATATATAGATAGATATATTGATAGATTAGAAAGTGATTTAGAAAGTATTTGACAGACAGACAGACAGACAGACAGACAGACAGACAGACAGACAGACAGACAGACAGACAGACAGACAGAGACAGACAGACGAGACAGAGACAGACAGACAGATAGATAGATAGATAGATAACTAAAGACGATAAATAAAGGTAGTCACTCATACAGGTACAGTCACTCATAGTACAGTCACCATATACAGGTACAGTCACTCATACAGGGACAGTCACTCATACAGTACAGTCACCATACAGGGACAAGTCACCCACAGGTACAGTCACTCATACAGGGACAGTCACCATACAGGTACAGTCACTCATACAGGTACAGTCACCATACAGGTACAGTCACCATACAGGTACAGTCACCATACAGGGACAGTCACCATACAGGTACAGTCACCATACAGGTACAGTCACCATACAGGGACAGTCACTCACAGGACAGTCACCATACAGGTACAGTCACTCATACAGGTACAGTCACCACAGGACAGTCACTCATACAGGTACAGTCACTCAACAGGGCATCACCACAGAGTCACTATACAGCAAGGTAGTCACTATACAGGTACAGTCACAAGGACAGTCACTCATACAGGGACAGTCACTCACAGGTACAGTCACTCATACAGGTACAGTCACTCATACAGGTACAGTCACCATACAGGTACACACCATACAGGTACAGTCACTCATACAGGTACAGTCACCATACAGGTACAGTCACCATACAGGACAGTCACTCATACAGGTACAGTCACCATCAGCAGTCACCATACAGGACAGTCACTCATGAGTACAGTCCTCATACAGCACTGATCCCACTCATACGGGACAGTCACTCGCCTGAGGACAGTCACTCATGCAGGTACAGTCACTCATACAGGGACAGTCACTCATACAGGTACAGTCACTCATACAGGTACAGTCACTCCTTCGGTACAGTCACTCATCAACACAGGTACAGTCACTCATACAGGTACAGTCACTCATACAGGTACAGTCACTCATACAGGACAGTCACTCATACAGGTACAGTCACTCATACAGATCACAGTCACTCATACAGGTACAGTCACTCATACAGGTACAGTCACTCATACAGGTACAGTCACTCATACAGGTACAGTCACTCATACAGGTACAGTCACTCATACAGGTACAGTCACTCATCGAGGTACAGTCACTCATACAGGTACAGTCACTCATACAGGTACAGTCACTCCTTGGGTACAGTCACTCATACAGGTACGGTCACTCATACAGGTACAGTCACTCATACCAGGTACAGTCACTCATTAGGTACAGTCACTCATACAGGTACAGTCACTCATACAGGTACAGTCACTCATACAGGTACAGTCACTCATACAAGGCTGATCACTCATACAGGTACAGTCACTCATACAGGGACAGTCACTCATAGGTACAGTCACTCATACAGGTACAGTCACTCATACAGGTACAGTCACTCATACAGGTACAGTCACTCATACAGGTACAGTCACTCATACAGGTACAGTCACTCATGACAGGTACAGTCACTCATACAGGTACAGTCACTCATACAGGTGTCCCATACAGGTACAATCACTCCATACAGGTACAGTCACTCATACAGGTACAGTCACTCATACAGGTACAGTCACTCATACAGGACTGATCACTCATACAGGTGATCACTCATACAGGTACAGTCACTCATGGTACAGTCCTCATACCAGGTACAGTCACTCATACAGGTACAGTCACTCATACAGTACAGTCCTCATACAGGTACGATCACTCATACAGGGACAGTCACTCATACAGGCACAGTCACTCATACAGGTACAGTCACTCATACAGGTACAGTCACTCATACAGGTACAGTCACTCATACAGGTACAGTCACTCATACAAGGTACAGTCACTCATACAGGTACAGTCACTCATGGTACAATCACTCATACAGGTACAGTCACTCATACCTGGTACAGTCCACTCATTACAGGTACAATCACTCCATATGGGGACAGTCCTCCCATACAGTACAGTCACTCACACGGGGACAGTCCTCATACAGGGACAGTCACTCATATGATCAATCACTCATACAGGGACAGTCACTCATAAAGTACAGTCACTCATACAGGTACAGTCACTCATACAGGTACAGTCACTCATACAGGTACAATCACTCATGCAGGGACAATCACTCATACAGGTACAATCACTCATACAGGGACAGTCCTCATACAGGACAGTCACTCATACAGGGACAGTCACTCCTAAAGCAATCACTCATGCAGGTACAGTCACTCATACAGGTACAGTCACTCATACAGGTACAGTCACTCCTTGGTACAGTCACTCATACAGGTACAATCACTCATACAGGTACAGTCACTCATACAGGGACAGTCACTCATACAGGGACAGTCACTCACACAGGTACAGTCCTCATACAGGTACAGTCACTCATACAGGTACAGTCACTCATACAGGTACAGTCACTCATACAGGGACAGTCACTCATACAGGTACCAATCACTCATACAGGGACAGTCACTCATACGGGGACAGTCACTCACAGGACAGATCACTCATACAAGGTACAATCACTCATACAGGGACAGTCACTCATACAGGTACAGTCACTCATGCAGGTACAATCACTCATACAGGTACAGTCACTCATGCAGGTACAGTCACTCATACAGGTACAGTCACTCATGCAGGTACAGTCACTCATACAGGACAGTCACTCATACAGGTACAATCACTCATACAGGGACAGTCACTCATGCAGGGACAGTCACTCCTACAGGGACAGTCACTCCATACAGGTACAAATCACTCATGCAGGGACAGTACTCATACAGGTACAATCACTCATACAGGACAGTCACTCATACAGGTACAGTCACTCATACAGGTACAATCACTCATACAGGGACGATCACTCATACAGGTACAATCACTCATACAGGGACAGTCACTCATACAGGACAGTCACTCATACAGGACAGTCACTCATACAGGGACAGTCCACTCATGCAGGGACAGTCACTCCTTGAGGTACAGTCGCTCATACAGGTACAGTCACTCCATACAGGTACAGTCACTCATACAGGTACAGTCACTCATACAGGTACAGTCACTCATACAGGTACAATCACTCATACAGGGACAGTCACTCATACAGGGACAGTCACTCATACAGGACAGTCACTCATACAGGCAGATCACTCATACAGGTACAATCACTCATGGGACAGTCACTCCCACCAGGTACAGTCACTCCTTTGAGTACGATCACTCATACAGGGACAGTCACTCATACAGGGACAGTCCTATCCTTTGGAGACAGTCCACTCATACAGGGACAATCGCTCATACCTGATCACTCCATACAGGTACAGTCACTCATACAGGTGCAGTCACTCATACGAACTGGTACAAGTCACTCATACAGGTACAGTCACTCCATACAGAGACAGTCACTCATACAGGTGCAGTCCACTCCATGACAGGGCTGATCACTCATGGGACAGTCACTCATACAGAAGTACAGTCACTCATGCAAATTTTGATCACTCCATACAGGGACAGTCACTCATACAGGGACAGTCACTCCTTGAGGACAACGATCCTCATACAGGACAGTCACTCATACAGAGTACAGTCACTCATACAGGTACAGTCACTCATACAGGTACAGTCACTCCCTAATACAGGTACCAGTCACTCATACAGAGGCCCATGTCACTCCATACAGGTACAGTCCACTCATGGGGACGATCCCCCTTATACAGGGACAGTCACTCCATACAGACCCACAGTCACTCATACAGGTACAGTCACTCATACAGGTACAGTCACTCCTTTGAGGTACAGTCCTCATACAGGTACAGTCACTCCTGGTACGATCACTCTACAGGCTGTCACTCATACCCAGGTACAGTCACTCATACAGGTACAGTCACTCATACAGGTACAGTCACTCATACAGGTACAGTCACTCATGCAGGTACAGTCACTCATACAGGTACGATCACTCATACAGGTACAGTACTCACAGGTACAGTCACTCATACAGGTACAGTCCTCCATACAGGTACAGTCACTCATACAGGTACAGTCACTCATACAGGTGATCACTCATACAGGTACAGTCACTCATACAAGGGACAGTCACTCATACAGAGACAGTCACTCATACAGGGCACAGTCACTCATACTGGTCACAGTCACTCATACAGGTACAGTCACTCCTTGAGTACAGTCACTCATACAGGTACAGTACTCATACAGGTACAGTCACTCATACAGGTACAATCACTCATACAGGTACAGTCACTCATACAGGTACAGTCACTCATACAGGTACAGTCACTCCCATACAGGGTACAATCACTCATACAGGTACAGTCACTCATACAGGTACAGTCACTCATCACAGGTACAGTCACTCATACAGGTACAGTCACTCATACAGACAGTCACTCATACAGGTACAGTCACTCATGCAAGACAGTCACTCGATACAGTCACTCTCCTTACAGGACAGTCACTCATACAGGTACAGTCACTCATACAGGTACAGTCACTCATCTGGTACAGTCACTCATACAGGTACAGTCACTCATACAGGATGATCACTCATACAGGTACAGTCACTCATACAGGTACAGTCACTCATACAGGTACAGTCACTCATACAGGTACAGTGCTCCTTACGGATACAGTCACTCATACAGGTACAGTCACTCATACAGGGACAGTCACTCATACGAATACAGTCACTCATACGGTACGGTACTCCTTCAGGTACAGTCACTCATGCAGGGACAGTCCACTCATAGGTACAGTCCCCTTCGAGACAGTCTCATACAGGTACAGTCACTCATACCAGGTACAGTCACTCATACAGGTACAGTCTCATCAGGTAGTCACTACAGACAGTACACTCATACAGGTACAGTCACTCATACAGGTACAGTCACTCCATGCAGGGCAGTCACTCATACAGTACAGTCACTCATACAGAGACAGTCACTCGTACAGAGTCACTCCATGCAGGACAGTCACTCATACAGGTACAGTCACTCATACAGGTACAGTCACTCATACAGGTACAGTCACTCATACAGGTACAGTCACTCCTTACAGGTACAGTCACTCATACAGGTACAGTCCACTCATCACACAGGTACAGTCACTCATACAGGTGCAGTCACTCATACAGTGCAGTCACTCCTTCGGGTACAGTCACTCATACAGGTACAGTCACTCATACAGGTGATCCTCCTTGGTACAGTCACTCATACAGTACAGCACTCATGACAGTCACTCCGGGACGTCACTCATACAGGGACAGTACTCATACAGGTACAGTCACTCATACAGGTACAGTCACTCATACAGGTACAGTCACTCTACGGGTACAGTCACTCATGCAAGATCACTCATACAGGTGCAGTCACTCATACAGGTACAGTCACTCATGCAGGTACAGTCACTCCTTACAGGTACAGTCACTCATAAATGCACAGGTACAGTCACATCGGCGTCACGCACAGTCACTCACTTGAGCAGTCACTCCCAGGGACAGCTCCTACACAGTACAGTCACTCACTACAGGTACCAGTCACTCATACAGGTACAGTCTCACATACAGGTACAGTCACTCATACAGGTACAGTCACTCATACAGGTGAGTCACTCATGCAGGTAGTCACTCATACAGGTACAGTCACTCATACAGGTACAGTCACTCATACAGGTACAGCTCCTTGTACATCACCATACAGGTACAGTCACTCATGCAGGTACAGTCACTCATACAGGTACAGTCACTCTTACTGGTACAGTCACTCCTTACAGGTACAGTCACTCATACAGGTGCAGTCACCATACAGGTACAATCACTCCATACAGTGATCACTCGTACATCACTCCGTCATCACCTGGACAGTCCTCCATGCTCCTGGGACAGTGATCACTCATACAAACATCGGTCATCACTCTACACGGGACAGTCACTCTACAGGTACAGTCACTCATACAGGTACAGTCACTCGTCAGGTGACATCGCTACTTGCGGCAGTCACCAGGTACGTCTCACATACAGGGCAGTCGCTCATCAGACAAGTCTCATGCAGGTACAGTCACTCAGACAGGTACAGTCACTCATACAGGTACAGTCACTCATACAGGTACACCACCATACACAGTCACTCATACAGGTACAGCCACCATACAGGTACAGCCACCACAGGTACAGTCACCATACAGGACAGTCACTCCACAGGCACAGTCACTCATACAGGTACAATCACTCATACAGGTACAGTCACTCATACAGGTACAGTCACTCATACAGGTACACACCATACAGACATCACTCATACAGGTACAGCCACCACAGACAGTCACTCATACAGACAACTATCAGGACGTCACTACAGGCATCGCCACTCAACTCGACAGTCATCAACAGGTACAGTCACTCATACAGGAACAGTCACCCACAGTACAGCCACCATACAGGGACAGTCACTCATACAGGGACAGTCACCTGCCACAGGGACAGTCACTCATACAGGTACAGTCACTCATACAGGTACAGTCACTCATACAGGTACAGTCACTCATACAGGTACAGGCCACTCCAGGTACAGTCACCTACAGGTACATCATCATACAGGAACCCCATACAGGACAGCCACTCATACAGGGACACAGTCACTCATACAGGTACAGTCACTCATACAGGTACAGCCACTGTACAGTCATACAGGTACAGTCACCATACAGGTACAGTCACTCACAGGTACAGTCACCATACAGGTACAGCCACTCATACAGGTACAGCCACCATACAGGTACAGTCACCCACAGGCACACACATGGACAGTCACCTCTATACAGGTACAGTCACTCATACAGGTACAGTCATCATACAGGGACAGTCACCACAGGCCAGTCACCATGCACACAGTCACACAGGCAATCCCACCATCAGTACAGTCACCATGGTACAGTCATACAGGTACAGTTACTACAGGTATAGTCACTATACAGGTACAGTCACTATATAGTCATTACTATACAGTCACTATACAGGTACAGTCACTATACAGTACAGTCACTATACAGGTACAGTCACATACAGGTACAGTCACTCATACAGGTACAGCCACCACATGTATCCACTATACGTACAGTCACTCATACAGATGCTCACCACCATACAGTCACCTTATACAGGTACAGTCACTCATTCAGTGCTAGCCACCATACAGACACAGTCACTCATACAGGTACAGCCACTCATACAGGTACAGTCACTCATACAGTACAGCACCATATAACACCACCAGTTTTAATAAAGGCAACGGAACCCTCACATAACCGGAACACAGTACCGCTTTCTTATTATATGTATGTCCACTTCGTCCTGTTACACTACCCCCTTCTGTTATTATACGGTATGTCCACTATGTCCTGTTACCACCATTCCCCTCCTTCTGTTATTATACGGTATGTCCACAATACCCTGTTATCCCCATTCTGTTATTAAACGGAATGTTATGTGTGTTCAATGCACTAGCGGCCTGAACGGATTAAAAGTGACAGAAGCTTCGTTATTACTCTGTACTGTAATGGAACAAAAAAGTACTGTACCCAAGTGAGTTCTGTATTGTACTGATAGATTAGAAAACAAAAACAGTGAAGCTGTACTTTATCCAGAGAAATACATGTAGTTGTGCTGTATCCGACAAAAATATTATTTTACTGTATTCGACAAAAACATTATTTTACTGTATTCGACAAAAACATTATTTTACTGTATTCGACAAAAAACATTATTTTACTGTATTCGACAAAAACATTATTTTACTGTATTCGACAAAAAACATTATTTTACTGTATTCGACAAAAAACATTATTTTACTGTATTCGACAAAACATTATTTACTGTATTCGACAAAACATTATTTTACTGTATTCGACAAAACATTATTTTACTGTATTCGACAAAAACATTATTTTACTGTATTCGACAAAAACATTATTTTACTGTATTCGAAAAAAACATTATTTTAAAAACTTACTGTATCCACACATATTTTACTGTATTCGACAAAAACATTTTACTGTATTCGACAAAACATTTTACTGTATTCGACAAAAACATTATTTTACTGTATCCGACAAAAAACATTATTTTACTGTATTCGACAAAAACATTATTTTACTGTATTCGACAAAACATTATTTTACTGTATTCGATAAAAACATTATTTACTTGTATTCGACAAAAACATTATTTTACTGTATTCGACAAAAACATTATTTTACTGTATTCGACAAAAACATTATTTTACTGTATTCGACAAAACATTATTTTACTGTATTCGACAAAAAATATTAAGTGATACCAGCAAAACAAATCACAACTAGTTTATAAAAAAGAAATCTGGCTGGAAATCTGTCATCACCAATAAATCAACTGTTAACAAAATCGAAAATCGGTAAAACACACATACAAGTTAATACAAAAATCGTAATTAAAATCGGCAAACACGATTACAACTACAATACTGTACTCATAACTAAAGAATAAAATCTGAAATCTAGCAAAAGTTAAAAATCTGGTCCCCCCAAATCTGTAGACAGATATACCGACAGTACTTCCCTATCTTCACACAAAGGAAACACACACACACACACACACACACACACACACACACACACACACACACACACACACACACACACACACACACACACACACACACACACACACACACACACACACTCTCCTGCATCCCCCCCACACACACAAATACTGCTCTAATGGGGAGGGAGGTGAACAGGGCTAAAGTGTACAGAGTTAGGTGAAACACAACCAGCGAACACTGTGTTAACATCCGTGGCCCCGAGCGGCTCCAGGTTATACACTTACAGCTAAAAAGGTTTATAACATATCAGTTCGGTATACTACACCTGTCTCACTTTCAACACCTGTCCTTACCTACCTACACCTGTCCTTCCCTACCTACCTACACCTGTCCTTACCTACCTACACCTGTCCTTCCTTACCTACCTACACCTGTCCTTACCTACCTACCTACACCTGTCCTTCCCTACCTACCAACCTGTCCCTTCTACCTACTTACACCTGTCCTCTCACCCACTTCACACCTGCCCTTTCCCCACCCACCTACACCTGTCCTTACTTCCACCTACCCACACCTGTCCTTCCTCACCCACCCACGTCCTTCCCTACCTACCTACACCTGTCCCCACTTCACCTACCTACACCTGTCCTTCCCCTTACCCACCCACACCTGTCCCTTCCTACCTACCCACACCTGTCCTTCCCCCTACCCACCCACACCTGTCTCCACCTACCTACCTACACCTGTCCCTCCCCACCTACCACACCTGTCCTTCCCACTCACCCACCCACACCTGTCCTTCCACCCACCCACACCTGTCCCTTCCCCACCTACACCTGTCCTTCCCTACCTACCTACACCTGTCCTTACCTACCCACCTACCCCTACACCTGTCCTTCCACCTACCTACACCTGTCCTTCCCAACCCACCCACCTGTCCTTACCTACCTACCTACACCTGTCCTTCCCTTCCACACCTGTCCTTCCCTACCCACCTACACACATGTCCCTTCCCCTACCTACCTGCCTTCCCTACCTACACCTGTCCTTCCCCTACCTACCTCACACCTGTCCTTCCCAACCCACCCACACCTGTCCTTACCCACCCACCTACACCTGTCCCTTCCCCACCTACACCTGTCCCTTCCCTACCCACCCACACCTGCCCCTTCCCCTACCTACACATCCTTCCCTACCTACCCACACCTGCCTTCCCTACCACACCTGTCCCCCACTTCCCTACTACATGTCCTTCCCTACCTACCTACACCTGCCCCCACTACCCACCCACACCTGCCCTTCCTACCCACACATGTCCTTCCCCTACCTACCCTGTCCTTCCCCACCTCCACCTACACCTGCCCTTCCCCTACCCACACATGTCCTTCCCCTACCTACCCACACCTGTCCTTCCCTACCCACCCACCTGTCCTTCCCCTACCTACCACCTGTCCTTCCTACCTACACCTGTCCCTTACCTACCTACACCTGTCCTTCCTACCTACCTACCTACACCTGTCCTTCCTTCCCCTACCCACCTGTCCTTCCCCTACCTACCTGTCCTTCCTTCCCTACCTACACCTGTCCTTCCTTACCTACCTACACCTGTCCTTACCTACCTACACCTGTCCTTCCCCAACCTACCTACACCTGTCCTTCCCCATACCTACCTACACCTGCATCCCCACCTACCCACACCTGTCCTCCCCCAACCTACCTCACTCCTCCCACCTACCCACACCTGTCCTTCCTTACCTACCTACACCCTTCCTTACCTACCACCACCTGTCCTTCGCCCTACCTACCTGTCCTTCCCTACCCACCTACACCTGTCCCAACCCACCTACACCTGTCCTTCCTTACCTACCTACACTGTCCTTCCCACTTACCTACACACCTGTCTTCCCCCAACTACCTGTCCTCCTTACCTACCTACACCTGTCCTTCCTTACCTACCCACACCTGTCCCCACCTACTGTCCTTCCCTACCTACCTACACTGTCCTTCCCTACCCACCACCTGTCCCCTTCCTTACTCCTTCCCACCCACACCTGTCCTTCCCTCCCTACCCTACACCCCTTCCCCTACCCACCTCCCCTGTCCTTCCTTACCTACCCACACCTGTCCTCTCCCCCTCACACCTGTCCTTCCTTACCTACCTACACCTGCCCTTCCCTACCTACCTGTCCTTCCCTTACTACTACACCTATCCTTCCTCATTCTCTCCTCCTCTTCTTCTCACCTTTCTCTCCATCCTCTTCTTCTTTTCCCTCCATCCCTCCTCCTTCTTCGTCCCTCTACATCTTCGTCTCCATTTTCTTCCTCCTTCCTCTTTCATTCTCTCTACCGCCTGTTCCCTCCTCTCTTCCTGTGTGTGTGTGTGTGTGTGTGTGTGTGTGTGTGTGTTTGGGTGAGACATTGAACTGGAGAAAGAGAGAGAGAGAGAGAGTTGCAGTCATGTATAAATAAATGTACCGGTATGTATGTATGTATGTATGTATTTTATAGTTCATATGTGCTGGATCGTCAATATGTTTACGTCAATATAGGTGCACATAAATTTACGTACACGTGTATACATCACCCACCCCTCCCTACCTCCCTCTCAGCGCCTCTTACTTCCCTAACATAATGTCGACTAAACTCTACTATCATTCTTCATCTCTCTCTCCTCCTCCTCTTCCTCTCTCTCTCCTCTTCTTCTTCTCTCTCTCTCTCTTCTTCCTCTCTCTCTCTCCTTTTCCTCTCTCCTCCTTCGACCCGTCTATTCACACCGTTTATTGTTATTTTCTCTGTTTACTTCTTTAACTCTCTCTCTCTATTCTTCATTTATTCAGTTATTCATGATTATTCTCTTTCCCATTCAGTTCTCTTGTTTATTTTAGTTTTCTTCAGTTTTCTTTTCTTCTTCCTCTTCAACGTCATTCTTCTTCTTTTCGTTAATCTGCTCCTCAAATTCCACTATTCTCATTCTTAATTCCCCTATTATCTTCTTCCCTTCCTTCTTTCGTCTCCTCATTCCTCTTATTTATCCTTTCACTTGGTTTATTCCCATCAATTATTCCATTATCTCTATTTCGTTATTTTTCATCTGCCTATTCCTCAAATTATTATATTCTTCTTCCTCTCTTCCTTTATTGGTATTATGCATATCCTTATCCTTCACTTGGTTTTACTCTTTCTTTCTTCAATTCCTGTCTATTCCTACATTCGTCTCTTCATTTTTTATCCATGATTTTCCTCTTTATCTTCTCCTATCGTCAACTCCTCTTCACTCCCTCTATCCCCCTTTCCACCTGGGCGTATCCTCCCCTGGCAGGCGCGGGTGGGGTCTGGCCTTCCTCCTCCTCCCTGGCAGGCGCGGGTGGGGGTCTGGCGGTCCTTCCTCCTCCCCTGGCAGGCGCGGGTGGGGGTCTGGCAGGCCTTCCTCCCTCCCTGACAGGCGCGGGTGGGGGTCTGGCGGTCCTTCCTCCCTCCCCTGGCAGGCGGGTGGGGGTCTGGCAGGCCTTCCTCCTCCTCCCCTTGTGGACGACGCTGCTGCAGGCGTTACCATGGCGACTATACCTGTCCTGCCTCCTCATTGGTCCAGCTTCTCGCCTCTTTGTTTACCTCGTTCTAATTGGCCATATGGGGGGGGGAGGAGAAGGACATCCCCTGACGTTACCATGGCAACTACACCTGTCCTGTACCGTCATTGGTCAAGCCTCTCGTCTCTTTGTTATTTCTCGTTTTGATTGGTTAGAAGGAGCTAGTACACCTAGTCCTAGCTGCTCATTGGTCAAGCCTGTCTTCTCATTGGTTCACGAATTTCGTCTCTTGTTTATATTGCCCTGATTGGCTGTGGGAGGCCAGCGCTTACTATCTTTTCAATTTCCTCAAGAGTGATTGGCTGGAAGTCTCACACCGGAATCTGATCAACTGTGATTGGTTACACTACAAAGCACGTGAATAGACATCCATAAACACACTATAATGCGATTGGTCAACTCAGAAGCTTTGTCTTTACTCACTGGCTGAACACACAACGCGATTGGTCAGTCGACTTTGTTTACACACAGGTGATTGGATGAACACATTACGTAACTGGTCAACTGTACCTTTATTTACCTGCAGATGATTGGCTAAAGACACAGACAGTGATTGGCCAGACGCTTTCCTTCACCTCATAATGATTGGCTGAGAGTATGAGGTAAGTGGCTAGACGCCTTTGTGTACCCTCACGTAATTGGCTGCAGGTGAGACAAACAGATCACTCCAACATACATACATACATACATACATACATACAGCGACACAAGGTTGGATCATCACACCTACGACGGTATAGTGAAGGTGGTGCCCAGGTGCAGGTTAAGTGAGGGGATCACCTGAAGGGTACTAAACACACCAGCTTATTTTACCTGATGAGTGAACATCCTAACCTAACCTAACCTAACATAACCCTAACATAACCTAACCTAACCTAACCAATCCTAACCTAATCTAATCAAACCTTAATACAAATATGTAACGTAATCCAATCAAAACCCTAACAAAACCTAACGTAACCTAATCTAAGTAACATAACACAACCTAACAACCTAATCTAACGTAACGTAACCTAATCTAACCTAACGTAACCTAATCTAACTCCATTTAATCTAGCTTACCACCTCCAGGTACATTATAGCATAAAGGTTAAGTAAATTAAGCCTAGGTGCCTAATCAACAGGTGAGCAAAAGAAGGTAAGATAAATAATACTCGTAAGTGAATATACAAGAATGAACCTAATTCATTTATACCAAAGAAGCAAAAAATAAAGTTAAAAAAATATTAAAACTACATTGAGACTCTACCTTAATCAGTTGCCTTCACTTACCACCTGTTGAGAAAAAAATTAACTTACCCAGAGATTCACTGTCCAATATTTTCTCTCCTACCTGGTGTTAAATTGCTAAGTAAAGGCGGTGAAAAATTGCTAAGTAAAGGTGGTGTTAAATTGCTAAGTAAAGGCGGTAAAATTGCTGGTGGTAAAATTGCTAAAGGTGGTGTTAAATTGTTGGCAAAGGCGGTGTTAAATTGGTTAGGTTAAGTGTGGTGTTAAATTGCTAAGTAAAGGTGTTAATTGCTATAAATAATTGTTAATTGTTAAGAAGCGGTGTTAAATTGCGGCGAAGGTGTTAAATTGCTACAAAGCGGTGTTAATTGCTAAGTAAGTGGCGGTGAAATTGCTGGCAAAGGTGGTGTTAAATTGCTATAAAGGCGGTGTTAAATTGCTATGAAGGCGGTGTTAAATCATAAGCAGTAGGTGGTGTTAAATTGCTAAGTAAAGGTGGATAAATTGCTGGTTAATATGGTTAGGGTGTTAAATCACATGAAGGTGGGTTAAATTGCCATTGTAAGAAATTGCTAAGTGAAGGCGAAAAAATCAAGTAAAGGCGGTGTTAATGTTGCAAAGGTGAGTGAATTGGTTAAAGACGGTGTTAAATTGCTAAGTAAAGGTGTGAAATTGCTATAAAGGGGTAAATGTTGCTAAATGTAAAATAATACAAGTGTTAAATTGCTAAGAAAGTAAATTGCGAAAGAATATAAAGTATGGTGTTAAATTGCAAGAAAGGTTGTGTTAAATTGCTACAAGAAGATTGGTGTTAATTGCTAAGTAAAGGTGTTAAATTGCTAAGTAAAGGTGTTAAATTGGTTAAGAAGGTGAAAATAAGCTAAGTAAAGGTGGTGTTAAATTGCTAAGGTAAAAGTGTGGTATAAGAATTACAAGATTGTGTTAAATTGCTACAAAGAGCGGTGTTAAATTGCTAGTAAAGTAAATCATATATAAAGGCTGTTAAATTGCTATGAAGGTGGTGTTAATTGCTGTAGGTGAAAAAGTTCTGTTGCTGAAGGTGGTGTTAAATCAAGAAGTAAAGGTGGTGTTAAATTGCAAAGATGGTGTTAAATTGCTGTAAAAGTGAAAAAGAAATTATTAAGAAGACGTGAAATTGCTATAAAGACGGTGTTAAATTGCTAAGTAAAGGTGGTAAAATTGCTAAAAGGTGGTGTTAAATCATAGTTATGGTAAGAATTGCTAAGAAGACGGTGTTAAATTGCTATAAAGCGTAAGTAAGTTTAAATTATGTAAAGATCGGTGTTAAATACAAGGCTATGGTGTTAAATTGCTATGAAGGTGGTGTTAAATTGCTAAGGAAGGTGGTGTTAAATTGCTAAAGACGGTAAATTGCTACAAAGACGGTGTTAAATTGTTGCTAATATGTGTTAAATTGCATATAAAGACGGTGTTAAATTGCTAGCAAAAGTTTGGTGTTAAATTGGTTAAGTAAAGACGGTGTTAAATTGCTAAGTAAAGGTGGTGTTAATCATAAGTAAAGATTTGGTGTTAAATTGCTAAGTAAAGACGGTGTTAAATTGCTAAGTAAAGATTGGTGTTAAATTGCTATAAAGACGGTGTTAAATTGCTAAGTAAAGGTGGTGTTAAATTGCTAAAAGGCGGTGTTAAATTGCTAAGTGAAGGTGGTGTTAAACTCAAGTAAAGGCGGTGTTAAATTGCTACAAAGGCGGTGTTAAATTGCTAAGTAAAGGTGTTTAAATTGCTGTAAAGACGTGTTTAAATTGCTGCTAAAGGCGGTGTTAAATTCTAAGTAATGGTAAAATCATAAGTAAAGGTGGTGTTAAATTCATAAGGTGGTGTTAAATTGCTAAGTAAAGACGGTGTTAAATTGCTAAGTAAATACAGGTGTTAAATTGCTGTATAAACGTGGTGTTAAATTGTTGCTAAAAGTGAATATATGAAGGTGATATTAAATTGCTAAGCAAAGGTGGTGTTAAATTGCTAAGCAAAGGTGGTGTTAAATTGGTTAAGTAAAGACGGTGTTAAATCTATAAACGTGGTGTTAAATTGCTAAAAGTGGTGTTAAATTGCTAAGTGAAGGTGGTGTTAAATTGCTGCTAAAGGTGGTGTTAAATTGCTAAAAAGGTGGTTAAATTGCTAAAAGACGGTTAAATTGCTAAGTAAAACAGTGTTAAATTGCTAAGTAACGGTGTTAAATTGCTAAGTAAAGGCGGTGTTAAATTGCTAAGTAAAGGTGGTGTTAAATTGCTATAAAGACGATATTAAATTGCTATAAAGGCGGTGTTAAATTGCTAAGTAAAGACGATATGAAGGTGGTGTTAAATTGCTAAGTGAAGGTGGTGTTAAATTGCTTAAATACGGTGTTAAATTGCTAAGTAAAGATTTTAAATTGCTATAAAGGCGGTGAAAATTCTAAGTGTGGTGTTAAATTGTTATGGAAGACGGTGTTAAATTGCTAAGTTATGGTAAAATTGCTATGAAGGTGGTGTTAAATTGCTATGAAGTATGGTAAATTGCTGAATGGTGTTAAATTGCAAGTAAAGACGGTGTTAAATTGGTTAAGGAAGGTGGTGTTGAATTGCTACAAAGACGGTGTTAAATTGCTAAGTAAAGACGGTGTTAAATTGCTAAGTAAAGATGGTGTTAAATTGCTGGTAATGGTGGTGTTAAATTGCTACTAAAGTTGGTGGTGTTAAATTGCTAAGTGAAGACGGTGTTAAATTGCTAAGTAAAGACGGTGTTGTTATAAGTAAAGGCGGTGTTAAATTGCTAAAAAGGTGGTGTTAAATTGCTATGTAAAGACGGTGTTAAATTGCTGGTAAAGGCGGTGTTAAATTGCTAAGTGAAGGTGGTGTTAAATTGCTAAGTGAAGGTGGTATTAAATTGCTATGAAGACGGTGTTAATTGTTAGCAAAAGACGGTGTTAAATTGCTAAGTGAAGGTGGTGTTAAATTGCTAAGTAAAGACGGTGTTAAATTGCTAAGTAAAGACGGTGTTAAATTGCTATAAAGATTATGTTAATTGCTGGCAATGGTGGTGTTAAATTGCTAAGTAAAGACGGTGTTAAATTGCTATAAAGACGGTGTTAAATTGCTAAGTAAAGACGGTGTTAAATTGCTATAAAAGACGGTGTTAAATTGCTAAGTAAAGGCGGTGTTAAATTGCTGCTAAAGGCGGTGTTAAATTGCTATGAAGGTGGTGTTAAACTGCTAAGATAAAGGCGGTGTAATTGCTAAGTTAAAGGCGGTGTTAAATTGCTAAGTAAAGGTGGTGTTAAATGCTAAGTAAAGACGGTAGTAAATTGCTAAGTAAAGGCGGTGTTAAATTGCTAAGTAAAGGCGGTGTTAAATTGCTATAAAGGCGGTGTTAAATTGCTAAGTAAAGGCGGTGTTAAATTGCTAAGTAAAGGCGGTGTTAAATTGCTAAGTAAAGGCGGTGTTAAATTGCTAAGTAAAGGCGGTGTTAAATTGCTAAGTAAAGGCGGTGTTAAATTGCTAAGTAAAGGCGGTGTTAAATTGCTAAGTAAAGGCGGTGTTAAATTGCTAAGTAAAGGTGGTGTTAAATTGCTAAGTAAAGGCGGTGTTAAATTGCTATGTAAAGCCGGTGTCTAGTTAAGGTAAAGTCACAGCGTCAATGTTTAGTTATTTATCAACGTATCTTCCTGATCATTAATCCCTGTTGACGAAACGATGTGATTCATAACACTGAGGAACTACGGGTCTTTTTATTGGTCTTTGTTCCTCGACATGTGATTGGTTAGCGAGCGTTAGGTGTGGATAGGTCAAAACGGCTTAGCTTCCTGGTTTATAATTGGCTAGTCCGACACGCACGTATTCTCGACAGTCTGGGTTAACCACCTTTGTTTCCGGGGCGATGATTGGCCTAGGACGCACGAGACGGTTTGGTCTGTTCTGTCATTGGTTAAACTTGTGAACTTGCAGATAATTGGCTGGAGGCACCGACGCAAGTATACAGTCTGGCTCAAACGCCTTTGTGTGGAATAATGATTGGCTGAAAGCTTACACGCCAGAACTCTCTCACAGTTATTTTCAGACTGGTGATTGGTTGGCTACACACAAAGCAACATTCTGTACCGCCATTGGTCAAACGCCTTTTTATTTACCCACTGATGATTGGCTCGGGACAAGCACGGAAGCATTGTGTACCGTCTGAGGTCAAACGGCTATGTTTACCCGCAGTTGATTGGCTGCAGACACAAAAGCGATACATCCTGGGCTGTGATTGGATAGACGCCCTTGTTTACTGGCACACGGTTGGCTGGAGGAATGGGAGGCGTGCCTGGTGATTGGTCTAGGCTGGTCACACGGCCGAAACAAACACCACGGCCATAAAACTGAATACTCGGTCAAGAGGCAGTTACGGGAATGGTGCTCACCGACAAATACATTCTCCCACGGGGTATAAACATAACAAGTAAAGTTCTACATAGTAAAATATATTAAATGCTAAAATTATGGGATCAGTGTCGACAGGTTATGGAAGTGAGGTCAAGCTGGTTATAGAAGTGAGGTCAAGC
This sequence comes from Homarus americanus, assembly GCF_018991925.1. Taxonomy (NCBI): domain Eukaryota; kingdom Metazoa; phylum Arthropoda; class Malacostraca; order Decapoda; family Nephropidae; genus Homarus; species Homarus americanus. The sequence continues at coordinate 79,995 of NW_024753803.1, read as the reverse complement.
TGGTTATAGAAGTGAGGTCAAGCTGGTTATAGAAGTGAGGTCAAGCTGGTTATAGAAGTGAGGTCAAGTTGTTATAGAAGTGAGGTCAAGCTGGTTATAGAAGTGAGGTCAAGCTGGTTATAGAAGTGAGGTCAAGCTGGTTATAGAAGTGAGGTCAAGCTGGTTATAGAAGTGAGGTCATGGTTATAGAAGTGAGGTCAAGCTGGTTATAGAAGTGAAGTCAAGCTGGTTATAGAAATGAGGTCAAGCTGGTTATAGAAGTGAGGTCAAGCTGGTTATAGAAGTGAGGTCAAGCTGGTTATAGAAGTGAGGCCAACGGTTATAGAAGAGGTCAAGCTGGTTATAGAAGTGAGGTCAAGCTGGTCTATTTATATATTATACACGAGAAAGCTAACTACATGTTAGCTGTGAGTGTAGTGTAGCTTTGTGGTCTGGGTCATGTGTGTGTGTGTGTGTGTGTGTGTGTGTGTGTGTGTGTGTGTGTGTGTGTGTGTGTGTGTGTGTGTGTGTGTGTGTGTGTGTAAGGCCCCTAAGAGAATATGACTATATACACACAACTTGAGACCATTAAACTCTAATTCTGTGGCCATGAAAGATATCACCCCCAGTCGCCATGGTGAGAGAGGAGAGGGTAGATGGAGGAAGGAGGAGGGGAGGGGAGGAGAAGAGAGAGGGAGGAAGAGAGAGAAATAAGGGGAGAGGAAAAGGAAGAGAAGTGAAGACGGGAAGAATATGAGACAGACAGACAGAGAGCATAGATAAATGTGGTGATTGAGGGAGAGAGGAGAGAGAGAGAGAGAGAGGAGAGAGAGGAGAGAGAGAGAGAGAGAAGAAGAGGCCGTGTCCGCCTCCCAAGCTCTTAGGGCTACTGTCCAACACATATAACAAAACACAAATACACTCTCCACTCTCTCCTTTCTTCTTCTCCTCTCCGTTCTTCTTCTTCTCCACTCTCCCGTTCTTCTTCTTCTTCCACCTCCCGTTCTTCTTTCCACTCTCCCGTTCTTCTTCTTCTCCACTCTCCTGCTTCTTCTTCTTCTTCACCTCCCTTCTTCTTCTTCTTCCACCTCCCGTTCTTCTTCTTCCACTCTCCTGTTCTTTCTTCTTCCACTCTCCCGTTCTTTCTTCTCTCCTCGTATCTTCTTCTTCTCCACCTCCCGTTCTTCTTCTTCTTCTCCACTCTCCCCGTTCTTCTTCTCCTCTCCCGTTCTTCTTCTTTCCACCTCCCGTTCTTCTTCTTCTTCTCCACTCCCCGTTCTTCTTCTTCTCCACCTCCCGTTCTTCTTCTTCTCCACTTCCGGTTCTTCTTCTTCTTCTCCACCTCCCGTTCTTCTTTCTCTCCACTTCCTGTTCTTTCTTCTTTCTCTACCTCCTGTTCTTCTTCTTCTCCACTCTCCCGTTCTTCTTCTTCTTCTCCTCTCTTCGTATCTTCTTCTTCCACTCTCCCGTTCTTCTTTCTTTCTCCACTCCCGTTCTTCTTCTTTCCACTCTGCTCTTCTTCTTCTTCTCCACCTCCTGCTCCTTCTTCTTCCACTCCCGTTCTTCTTCTTCTCCTCTCTCGTATCTTCTTCTCCACTCCCGTTCTTCTTCTTTCTCCTTCGTATCTTCTTCTTCTCCACTCTCCCGTTCTTCTTCTTCTCCACTCTCCCTTGCTTCTTCTTCTTCCTCTCTTCGTCTATTCTTCTTTCCACCTCTCGTTATCCCCACCCCCTCTCTTTCTATTCTCATCTCCTCCTCGTCTTCCTCATCTCTTTCTCTTATCTCTCTCTATGTTCTTCAATTAAATATCAACTAAGAAGAAAAAGAAGAAGAAATAGCAACAATAACAATACATCAACAATAATAACAATACAACAACAACAATAATAACAATACAACAACAATAATAATAACAATACAAACAACAATAACAATACAACAAACAATAATAACAATACAACAACAACAATAATAACAATACAAAATAATAACAACAATAATAATAAATAAACAACAACAATAATAAAATACAAACAACAAAATACAACAATAATAATAACAATACAACAACAACAATAACAATACAACAATAAATACAATAATAATAAACAACAAATACAATAATAACAAACAACAACAACAAATAACAATACAACAACAATAATAATAAATAACAACAACAACAATAATAATACAACAACAATAATAATAACAATACAAATAAACAAATAATAATAATAATAATACAATAACAACAATAATAATAATACAACAAATAATAATACAACAACAACAATAATAATACAACAAATAATAATAACAATAATAAACAAATAATAACAATAAAACAACAACAATAATAACAATACAACAACAATAATAATAATACAACAGCAACAATAATAACAATACAACAACAACAACAATAATAACAATACAACAACAGCAACAATAATAACAATACAACAACAACAACAAAAATAATAACAATACAACAACAACAGCAACAATAATAACAATACAACAACAAAAATAATAACAATACAACAACAGCAACAATAATAACAATACAACAACAAAAATAATAACAATACAACAACAATAATAATAACAATACAACAACAATAATAATAACAATACAACAACAACAATAATAACAATACAACAACAATAACAACAATAATAAATAATACAACAATAATAATAATAATAATAATAATAATAATAATACAACAATAATAATAATAACTAATAAATAATAACAACAATAATAATATAATTAATAATAATAACAATAATAATAATACAATAATAATAATAATAATAATAAGTTACAATTAATAATACAATAATAATAATATAATTAATAATACAATAATACAATAATAATAATAACAATAATAATAAATAATAATACAATTACAATAATAATAACAATAACAATAATATAATTAATAAATAATAACAATAATAATAATAAATAATAAATAATAATAATAATACAATTAATATCAATAACAATAATAATACAACAAATAATAATAACAATAATAATAATACAACAATAATAAGAATTAATAACAATAATAAATAACAATACAACTAATAAATAACAATAAATAACAACAATAACAATACAACTACTAACAATAACAACAATAACAATACAACTAATAACAATAACAACAATAACAATACAACTAATATCAATAACAACAATAACAACAATAACAATACAACAATAACAATAACAATACAACAATAACAATACAACTAATAACAAGAACAATACAACTAATAACAATAACAACAATAACAACAATAACAATACAACTAATAACAATACAACAATAACAATAACAATACAACAATAACAATAACAATACAACAATAACAATACAACTAATAACAATAACAACAATAACAATACAACTAATAACAATACAACAATAACAATAACAATACAACAATAACAATACAACTAATAACAAGAACAATACAACTAATAACAATAACAATACAACAATAACAATAACAATACAACAATAACAATACAACTAATAACAAGAACAATACAACTAATAACAATAACAATACGACAATAACAATAACAATACAACAATAACAATACAACTAATAACAATAACAACAATAACAATACAACTAATAACAATAACAACAATAACAATACAACTAATAACAATAACAACAATAACAATACAACTAATAACAATAACAACAATAACAATACAACTAATATCAATAACAACAATAACAATACAAGTAATAACAATAGCTACAATAACAATACAGGTAATAACAATAACAACAATAACAACAATAACAATACAACTAATAACAATAACAACAATAACAACAATAACAATACAACTAATATCAATAACAACAATAACAATACAACTAACAACAATAGCTACAATAACAATACAGGTAATAACAATAACAACATCTAACAATAACAACAATAACAATAAAACTAATAACAATAACAACAATAATAACAATACAACTAATAACAAAAACAACAATAACATTACAAAAATAACAATACAACAATAACAATAACAACAATAACAGTACAACTAATAACACTAACAATACAATAATAACAACAATAACAAGACAATAACAATAACAATTCAACTAAACACAATAACAATAACAATACAACAATAACAACATTAACAATAACAATAATAACAATACAACAACAATAATAACAATACAACAACAACAATAATAACAATACAAACAACAATAATAACAATACAACAACAACAATAATAACAATACAACAACAAACAATAATAACAATACAACAACAACAATAATAACAATACAACAACAACAATAATAATAATACAACAACAACAATAATAACAATACAACAACAACAATAATAACAATACAAACAACAACAATAATAACAATACAACAACAACAATAATAACAATACAACAACAATAAATAATAACAACAATACAACAATACAACAAACAACAATAATAACAATACAACAACAATAATAACAATACAACAACAATAATAACAATACAACAACAACAATAATAACAATACAACAACAACAATAATAACAATAATACAACAACAATAATAATAACAATACAACAACAATAATAACAATACAACAACAACAATAATAACAATACAACAACAAATAATAATAACAATACAACAAACAAACAATAATAAAACAATACAACAACAAACAATAATAACAATACAAACAACAATAATAATAACAACAACAACAATAATAACAATACAACAACAAATAATAATAACAATACAACAACAAATAATAACAATACAACAACAACAATAATAACAAAAAACAACAAATAATATAAATAATACAACAACAAATAATAATAAATAATACAACAACAAATAATAATAATACAATACAACAACAAATAATAACAATACAACAACAAATAATACAAATAACAAATAATAATAACAATACAACAACAAATAATAATAACAATACAACAAATAATAATAATAACAATACAACAACAACAAATAATAAATAAATAACAAATAATACAACAACAACAATAATAATAACAATACAACAACAACAATAATAACAATACAACAACAACAATAATAACAATACAACAACAACAACAATAACAAACAACAACAATAATAACAATACAACAACAACAATAATAACAATACAACAAACAACAATACAACAATACAAACAACAAATAATAATAACAATACAACAACAACAATAATAATAATACAACAACAACAATAACAATACAACAACAATAATAACAATACAACAACAACAATAATAATAATAAAATAAAACAATAATAATAACAATACAACAACAAAATAATAACAATACAACAAATAATAATAATAACAATACAACAACAACAATAATAAATAATACAACAAACAAAATAATAATAACAATACAACAACAACAATAATAACAATACAACAACAAATAATAACAATACAACAAATAACAATAATAACAATACAAACAACAACAATAATAATACAACAATAATAACAATACAACAAACAACAATAATAACAATACAAATAACAACAATAATAATAATACAACAACAATAATAACAATACAACAACAACAATAATAACAATACAAAAAACAATAATAAACAATACAACAACAACAATAACAACACAACAACAATAATAACAATACAACAAACAAACAATAATAACAATACAACAACAACAACAATAACAACACAACAACAATAATAACAATACAAACAAACAAAATAACAATAACAACAATAATAAACAACAATAATAACAACAACAACAATAATAATAACACAACAACAACAATAATAACAACAATACAAACAACAATAAATAAAAACAACAATAAAATAATAATACAACAAAAAAATAACAATAAACAAATAATAACAATAAACAACAAATAAATAATAATAACAATACAACAAATAATAATAACAATACAAATAAACAATAACAACAATACAACAACAATAATAACAATACAACAAAATAATAATAACAATAACAATAATAATAATACAACAACAACAATAATAACAATACAACAACAATAATAATAACAATACAACAAACAATAATAAACAATACAACAACAATAATAACAACAATACAACAACAATAATAAATAATACAACAACAACAATAATAACAATACAACAACAATAATAATAACAATACAACAACAATAACAACAATAATAATAACAATAAACAATAATAATTTACGGTATATTTACAACACTCTACACCACCGGCTCCTTAACTACAGTAATAACAACATATCTGTAAACCACATGAATTTAATAATATATAACCTAACTCTTACCTAACCGAACCTCGCGCTAACCCAACCTCAGCTTATTAAGTAAATAAGGACGGGGGAGGAGGGAGGGGGTGGAACTTCAGTAAACAACACTTGCTGGTGGTTGCTAGGTTACAAATTTTCAGCTCATCTTATCCCCTAAACTCCGCCCTCTTTCTGGCGTCCTTAGCAACCATCACAGGTTCACAGATGATTGGCTGATGTTGTTGCTAAGGAGGTCACGTCACTATATCAGTAATTTTTCCCCGTTGGTTCCTATAATATAATCGAACGTTTTGATGTAAATTATATACCAAATCCACCTTAATAATCCACTTTATCCTCTCTCTTCAGTGTTCCTATAATCGAATGTTTTGATGTAGAATTATACACCAAATCCAACTCAATAATCCATTACAGGGCGAAGGGTTCACGCTCATAAACAGTGTCGTCCCCCTGTGTCAGATATACAACCCGTGACGTCAATGACTTCCACATATCGCATAGAGTAGGGATGGAGAGTAATTATTTCCAGTAAGGTGTCAGTGGTGTGTCATGGCTTAAACCTAACCTAACCCTAACCTAACCTAACGTAACCCAACCATCTAACCCAATACCATCACCACCACTATCATCATCACTACTATAATCACTGCATACCACTATCATCATCACTACTCATCACCACACGCCAACAATAATTGTATTCATAACATCACTATATATTAAAAACTTTACAACAATGCGTTAATATTACCACAACACAACAACAACAGCTGACCACCATAACACACACACATCAACAACAGCTGACCACCATAACACACACATCAACAACAGCTGACCACCATAACACACATCATCAACAGCTGACCACCATAACACACATATCATCAACAACAGCTGACCACCATAACACAATATCAACAACAGCTGACCACCATAACACACATATCAACAAATAAATCTGACCACCATAACACACACATCAACAACAGCTGACCACCATAACACACACATCAACAACAGCTGACCACCATAACACACATATCATCAACAACAACTGACCACCATAACACACACATCAACAACAGCTGACCACCATAACACACATATCAACAACAGCTGACCACCATAACACACATATTATCAACAACAACTGACCACCATAACAATAATAATATATCAACAACAGCTGACCAATAACAACACATATCATCAACAACAACTGACCACCATAACACACACACACATCAACAACAGCTGACCACCATAACACACATATCATCAACAACAGCTGACCACCATAACACACACATCAACAACAGCTGACCACCATAACACACATATCACAACAAATAACCGACCACCATAACACACATCAACAACATGACCACCAACATACATATCAACAACAGCTGACCACCATAACACACATATTATCAACAACAGCTGACCACCATAACACACATAACAACAACAGCTGACCACATAACACACATATCATCAACAACAGCTGACCACCATAACACACATATCAACAACAGCTGACCACCATATCACACATATCAACAACAACAGCTGACCACCATAACACACACATATCAACAACAACAGCTGACCACCATAACACACATCAAAACACTGACCACCATAACATACATATCAACAACAGCTGACCACCATATCACACATATCATCAACAACAGCTGACCACCATAACACACACATCAACAACAGCTGACCACCATAACACACACATCAACAACAGCTGACCACCATATCACACATATCAACAACAACAACTGACCACCATAACACACACATCAACAACAACAGCTGACCACCATAACACACATATCAACAACAGCTGACCACCATACACACATATATCAACAAACAACAGCTGACCACCATAACACACATATCAACAACAACAGCGACCACCATAACACACACATCAACAACAGCTGACCACCATAACACACATATCAACAACAACAGCTGACCACCATAACACACATATCAACAACAACAGCTGACCACCATAACATACATATCAACAACAGCTGACCACCATATCACACATATCAACAACAACAACTGACCACCATAACACACACATCAACAGCTGACCACCATAACAACACATATCAACAACAGCTGACCACCATATCACACATATCAACAACAACAACTGACCACCATAACACATATCAACAACAGCTGACCACCATAACACACATATCAACAACAACAGCTGACCACCATAACACATATCAACAACAACAGCTGACCACCATAACACACATCAACAACAGCTGACCACCATAACATACATATCAACAACAGCTGACCACCATAACACATATCAACAACAGCTGACCACCATAACACACATATCATCAACAAACAACTGACCACCATAACACAATATATCAACAACAGCGACCACCATAACACACATATCAACAACAACAGCTGACCACCATAACACACATATCAACAACAGCTGACCACCATAACACACATATCAACAACAACAGCACCACCATAACACACACATATCAACAACAACAGCTGACCACCATAACACACACACATCAACAACAACAGCTGACCACCATAAACATACATATCAAACAGCTGACCACCATAACACACATATCAACAACAACAGCTGACCACCATAACACACATATCAACAAACAGCTGACCACCATAACAACACATATCAACAACAACAGCGACCACCATAACACACACATCAACAACAGCTGACCACCATAACACACATATCAACAAACAACAGCTGACCACCATAACACACACATCAACAACAGCTGACCACCATAACACACATATCAACAACAGCTGACCACCATAACACACATATCATCAACAACAGCTGACCACCATAACACACACATCAACAACAGCTGACCACCATAACACACATATCAACAACAGCTGACCACCATAACACACATATCATCAACAACAGCTGACCACCATAACACACACATCAACAACAGCTGACCACCATAACACACATATCAACAACAGCTGACCAATATAACACACATCAACAACAGCTGACCACCATAACACACACATCAACAACAGCTGACCACCATAACACACACATCAACAACAGCTGACCACCATAACACACACATCAACAAACAGCTGACCACCATAACACACACATCAACAACAGCTGACCACCATAACACACACACATCAACAACAGCTGACCACCATAACACAAACACATCAACAACAGCTGACCACCATAACACACACACATCAACAACAGCTGACCACCATAACACACACACACACATCAACAGCTGACCACAACACACACACATCAACAACAGCTGACCACCATAACACACACACACACCAACAACAGCTGACCACCATAACACACATATCATCAACAACAGCTGACCACCATAACACACCACACACATCAACAACAGCGACCACCATAACACACACACATCAACAACAGCTGACCACCACACACACACCAACAACAAAGGACCACCATAACACATGATGCATAAAGTCTAGCGGAGGAAGGGAACACATTTGTCCTCCCCTGAGTGAAGAGGAACCTTGTGGGGACGAAGAAAGGTGTAAGGTAGGGAGAGGTGGAGGGGGGAGGAGGGGGAAGATGAGAGAGGGGAGGAGGGGGGGAAGATGAGGAGAGGGGGAGGAGGGGAAGATGAGGAGAGGGGAGGAGGGGAAGATGAGGAGAGGGGGGAGGAGGGGAAGATGAGGAGAGGGGGAGGGGAGGAGGGGAAGATGAGGAGAGGGGAGAGGGGAAGATGAGGAGAGGGGAGGAGGGGAAGATGAGGAGAGGGGGGAGGAGGGGAAGATGAGGAGAGGGGAGGAGGGGAAGATGAGGGAGAGGGGAGGAGGGGGAAGATGAGGAGAGGGGGAGGGAGGGGAGGGAGGGGGGAAGATGGGGGAGAGAGGGGAGGAGGGGGGAAGATGAGAGAGGGGAGAGGGGGGGAGAGAGGGGGAGGAGGGGGGAAGATGAGAGAGGGGGAGGAGGGGGGAAGGGGGAGGAGAGGGGGGGAGGAGGGGGAAGATGAGAGAGGGGAGGAGGGGGAAGATGAGGAGAGGGGGAGGAGGGGGAAGATGAGGAGAGGGGAGGAGGGGGAAGATGAGAGAGGGGGGAGGGAGGGGAAGATGAGGAGAGGGGAGAGGGGGGGAGGAGGGGGAGGAGGGGGAAGATGAGGGAGAGGGGGAGGAGGGGAAGATGAGAGAGGGGAGGAGGGGGAAGATGGAGAGAGAGGGGGGAGGAGGGGGAAGAAGAGAGAGGGGGAGAGGGGAAGGAGAGAGGGGAGGAGGGGGAAGAATGAGGAGAGGGGGAGGAGGGGGAAGATGAGAGAGGGGAGGAGGGGGGAAGATGAGAGAGGGGGAGGGGAGGGGGAGGAGAAGATGGGAGAGGGGGGAGGGAGGGGGAGAAGATGAGGGGAGAGAGGGGGGAGGAGGGGGGAAGATGGGAGAGGGGAGGAGGGGGGAAGATGAGGGGAGAGAGAGGGGGAGGAGGGGGAGAATGGGGAGGGAGATGAGGAGAGGGGGGAAGGGGGGAAGATGGGGAGGAGAGAAGGGGGAGAAGATGGAGAGGGGGAGGAGGGGAAGATGAGGAGGGGGAGGAGGGAGAAGATGGGGAGAGGGGGAGGGAGGGGGAAGATGAGGAGGGGGAGGGAGGGGGAAGATGAGGGAGAGGGGGGGAGGAGGGAAGATGGGGAGAGGGGGGAGGAGGGGGGAAGATGAGGAGGGGGGAGGAGGGGGGGGAAGATGAGGAGAGGGGAGGAGGGGAAGATGAGGAGAGGGGAGGAGGGGGAAGATGGGGAGGGGAGGGAGGGAGGGATGAGAGAGAGGGGAGGAGGGGAAGATGGGGAGAGGGGGAGGAGGGAGAAGATGAGGAGAGGGGGAGGAGGGGAAGATGAGGAGAGAGGAGGAGGGGGAGAAGATGAGAGAGAGGGGGAGGAGGGGGAGTGAGAGAGGGGAGGAGGGGGAAGATGAGGAGAGGGGAGGAGGGAAGATGGGGGGAGGGAGGAGGGGGAAGATGAGGGAGAGAGGGAGGAGGGGAAGATGGGGGAGGAGGGGAGGAGGGGGAAGATGAGGAGAGGGGGGAAGATGAGGAGAGAGAGGGGGGAAGATGGGGAGGAGAGGGGAGGAGGGGAAGATGAGGAGAGGGGAGGAGGGAGAGATGAGGGGAGAGGGAGGGAGGGGGAAGATGAGGGAGAGGGAGGGAGGGGGAGAGATGGGGAGAGAGGGGGAAGATGAGGGAGATGAGGAGAGGGGGAGAAGATGGGGAGGAGAGGGGAGGAGGGGGAAGATGAGGGAGAGGGAGGAGGAGAAGATGAGGGAGGGGAGGAGAGAGGAATGGGGAGAGGGGGGAGAGGGGAAGATGAGGGAAAGGGGGAGGGAGGGAAGATGAGGAGGGGGAGGAGGGGGGAGAAGATGAGGGAGAGGGGAGGAGGGGGGGGAAGATGAGGAGAGGGGAGAAAGGGGGAGAAGATGAGGAAAGGGGAGGAGGGGGAAGATGAGGAGAGGGGGAGGAGGGGGAGAGATGAGGGAGAGGGGGAGGAGGGGGAAGATGAGGAGAGGGGGAGGGGAGAAGATGAGGAGAGGGGGGGGGAGGAGGGGGAAGATGGGGAGAGGGGAGGAGGGGGAAGATGAGGAAAGGGGAGGAGGGAGAAGATGAGGAGGGAGAAAGGGGGAAAGATTTAAAAGTGAGAAGGGGTAGGGAGAGGAGGTGGAAGAGGGTGATGAGGAGGGATGGGGGAAGAGAAGAAGGGTGGGGAGGAGGACGAGAAAAGCATGGGGAGAGGAGGAAGAGGTGAGGTGGGAAAGGGGAGAAAGAGAAAGGAAAAAGTGAGAGGGGGGAGAGGAAGAGGAGGAGAAGAAAGAGCGGGGGTGAAGAGAGAGAGTAAGGGAAATGTGAAAGAGGAATGGAACAGGAGAGCGAGGGGAGAAAAAAAGAAAAATGAGAGGGAGAAGGAAGGAAGTGAGAGGGAGGGAGGGGAGAGAGAGGGAGGGAGAGGGAAGGTAGTGGTAAAGTGGAGAGAGGGTCGTCAACTGGTGACAAGTGGACAGTGGCAGGAAGATTCTGAGAGAGAGAGAGAGAGAGAGAGAGAGAGGTGTAATCAATCCAGCCAACATATTCTATTAGCGGTGCAGCAAACTCTCTAACTGCCTCACTATTCATAACCAGCACCACCAGTTAACAGGCAAGTAGCTAAGCCAAGAGCCAACGTAACCTAAATAATAACGTTATTTGAAAGTCCATTACCAAAACACGAATAAATTAATTCGTCCAACGTTGGCAAAACACGATCAAATTAATTCAAGTCCAACGTTGCAAACACGATCAAATTAATCCAAGTCCAACGTTGCCAAAACACAAATAAATTATTCAAGTCCAACGTTGCCAAAACACGAATAAATTAATTCAAGTCCAACGTTGCCAAACACGATCACAATTCAAGTCCAACGTTGCCAAAACACGAATTAATTAATCCAAGTCCAACGTTGGCAAAACACGATCAAATTAATTCAAGTCCAACGTTGGCAAAAACACGATCAAATTAATTCAAGTCCAACGTTGCCAAAACACGATCAAATTAATCCAAGTCCAACGTTGCAAAACACGATCAAATAATTCATCCAACGTTGCCAAAACACGATCAAATTAATCTAAGTCCAACGTTGCCAAAACACGATCAAATTAATTCAAGTCCAACGTTGCCAAAACACGATCTAGTTAATTCAAGTCCAACAATATTAAACCACACTAGAGCTACATCAAGTGCGACCTTACTAAACAGCACGTCCGGGCTAAGGCCAAGTCGGACTTTACACAAACATAACTACACGATTCTCTTAAATTAAGTCCAAAGTTACCAAAAAGAGTTGAAAAAAGTAATTATGGAAAGTAACTATTACAAGAACATTGGATCAAGGGGAAGACAGTCACAGCCACAGACAGCCACAGACATGAAGGAGACAGCCACAGACAGAAGACAGACAGCCATAGAGATGAAGGGAGACAGCCACAGACATGAAGGAGACAGCCACAGACAGAAGACAGACAGCCACAGACATGAAAGAGACAGCCACAGACATGAAGGAGACAGCCACAGACAGAAGACAGACAGCCATAGAGATGAAGGGAGACAGCCACAGACAGAAGACAGACAGCCACAGACATGAAGGAGACACAGACATGAAGGGAGACAGCCACAGACAGAAGACTGACAGCCATAGAGATGAAGGAGACAGCCACAGACAGAAGACAGACAGCCACAGACATGAAGGAGACAGCCACAGACATGAAGGAGACAGCCACAGACAGAAGACAGACAGCCACAGACATGAAGGAGACAGCCAAGACATGAAGGAGACAGCCAAGACATGAAGGAGACAGCCACAGACAGAAGACAGACACACAGACATGAAGGAGACAGCCACAGACAGAAGACTGACAGCCATAGAGATGAAGGGAGACAGCCACAGACAGAAGACAGACAGCCACAGACATGAAGGAGACAGCCACAGACAGAAGACAGACAGCCACAGACATGAAGGGAGACAGCCACAGACAGAAGACTGACAGCCATAGAGATGAAGGGAGACAGCCACAGACAAAAGACAGACAGCCACAGACATGAAGGAGACAGCCACAGACAGAAGACAGACAGCCAAGACATGAAGGGAGACAGCCACAGACAGAAGACTGACAGCCATAGAGATGAAGGAGACACCACAGACAAAAGACAGACAGCCACAGACATGAAGGGAGACAGCCACAGACAGAAGACTGACAGCCACAGACATGAAGGAGACAGCCACAGACAGAAGACTGACAGCCATAGAGATGAAGGAGACAGCCACAGACAGAAGACAGACAGCCACAGACATGAAGGAGACACAGACAGAAGACTGACAGCCACAGACATGAAGGGAGACAGCCACAGACAGAAGACTGACAGCCATAGAGATGAAGGAGACAGCCACAGACAGAAGACAGACAGCCACAGACAGAAGACAGACAGCCACAGACAGAAGACTGACAGCCACAGACATGAAGGACAGCCACAGACATGAAGGAGACAGCCAGACAGAAGACAGACAGCCACAGACATGAAGGAGACACAGACAGAAGACTGACAGCCACAGACAGAAGGAGACAGCCACAGACATGAAGGAGACAGCCACAGACAGAAGACAGACAGCCACAGACATGAAGGAGACAGCCACAGACAGAAGACTGACAGCCACAGACATGAAACGACAGCCACAGACAGAAGGAGACAGCCACAGACAGAAGACAGACAGCCACAGACAGAAGAGACAGCCACAGACATGAAGGAGACAGCCACAGACAGAAGACAGACAGCCACAGACATGAAGGAGACAGCCACAGACATGAAGGAGACAGCCACAGACAGAAGACCGACAGCCACAGACATGAAGGAGACAGCCACAGACATGAAGGACAGCCACAGACAGAAGACTGACAGCCACAGACATGAAGGAGACAGCCACAGACAGAAGACTGACAGCCATAGAGATGAAGGGAGACAGCCACAGACAGAAGACAGACACACAGACATGAAGGAGACAGCCACAGACAGAAGACTGACAGCCACAGACATGAAAGGAGACAGCCACAGACAGAAGACTGACAGCCATAGAGATGAAGGAGACAGCCACAGACAGAAGACAGACAGCCACAGACATGAAGGAGACAGCCACAGACAGAAGACTGACAGCCACAGACATGAAGGAGACAGCCACAGACAGAAGACTGACAGCCACAGACATGAAGACCGACAGCCAGAGAAGAGACAGCCACAGACAGAAGACAGACAGCCACAGACATGAAGGGAGACAGCCACAGACAGAAGGAGACAGCCACAGACAGAAGACAGACAGCCACAGACATGAAGGAGACAGCCACAGACATGAAGGGAGACAGCCACAGACAGAAGACCGACAGCCACAGACATGAAGGAGACAGCCACAGACATGAAGAGGAGACAGCCACAGACAGAAGACTGACAGCCACAGACATGGGAGACAGCCACAGACAGAAGACTGACAGCCATAGAGATGAAGGAGACAGCCACAGACAGAAGACAGACAGCCACAGACATGAAGGAGACAGCCACAGACAGAAGACTGACAGCCACAGACATGAAGGGAGACAGCCACAGACAGAAGACTGACAGCCATAGAGATGAAGGGAGACAGCCACAGACAGAAGACAGACAGCCACAGACAGAAGACAGACACACAGACAGAAGACTGACAGCCACAGACAGAAGACCGACAGCCACAGACATGAAGGGAGACAGCCACAGACAGAAGACAGACACACAGACATGAAGGGAGACACACAGACAGAAGACTGACAGCCACAGACATGAAGGAGACAGCCACAGACAGAAGACTGACAGCCATAGAGATGAAGGGAGACAGCCACAGACAGAAGACAGACAGCCACAGACAGAAGACAGACAGCCACAGACAGAAGACTGACAGCCACAGACATGAAGACCGACAGCAAGACATGAAGGAGACAGCCACAGACAGAAGACAGACAGCCACAGACATGAAGACCGACAGCCACAGACATGAAGGAGACAGCCACAGACAGAAGACAGACAGCCACAGACATGAAGGAGACAGCCACAGACATGAAGGGAGACAGCCACAGACAGAAGACAGACAGCCACAGACAGAAGACAGACAGCCACAGACATGAAGGGAGACAGCCACAGACAAGAAGACAGACAGCCAGACATGAAGGAGACAGCCACAGACAGAAGACAGACAGCCACAGACATGAAGGGAGACACACAGACATGAAGGGAGACAGCCACAGACAGAAGACAGACAGCCACAGACAGAAGACAGACAGCCACAGACATGAAGGGAGACAGCCACAGACAGAAGACAGACACACAGACATGAAGAGGAGACAGCCACAGACAGAAGATGACAGCCACAGACATGAAGGAGACAGCCACAGACATGAAGGAGACAGCCACAGACAGAAGACAGACAGCCACAGACAGAAGACAGACAGCCACAGACATGAAGGAGACAGCCACAGACAGAAGACAGACAGCCACAGACAGAAGACAAGAGGCTGGAGGAGGAAACACAATTAAGACAACACGAGTATGAAGACAATCTCCCAGGCGGAGGCTCTAATAAGCCCGGCTAATACAATAAAACCCCAGTCAGACCGTGTTCAACTGGGGCCTCATTTACCTACACCTGGCTTTTATAGATACTAAAAGAGAGAGAGAGAGAGAGAGAGAGAGAGAGAGAGAGAGAGAGAGAGAGAGAGAGATTAAACACAACCACATATGCAGCAATAATAATAATAATAATAATAATAATAATAATAATAATAATAATAACAATAATAATAATAATAATAATAATAATAATTAACTCATTTTCCCCCAAACACCATATAGAGCATTGTCATTATATATTCACCTAAGTACTTACTGTAATTAAATATACAAAAAAAAAATTTGAGCTACACGGGTACATAATTCTGTATTTTGTCCATAAATAGATCTTACTACAGCTGTTTCTTATTGACAGATGCATAAGCAGGTGTTCAGACTGTAATCAACCGGTAAATGGTGTCTGCAAGTGTTGATACGTGTTCAATATTACTCAGATTTTAATCAATATTTTTTTGGGGGTAATATTCTGATTTTGTTTGATATTTCTCTGTTAACATTCATATCATGGTAGATATTTCTCATGATAACACTCATAAAAAAAAACCCATTCAAATCACATTCAAAAACTGACAACATTCACCTCACATTCAAAACAAATATTCATGTTACGTTAAAAGAAAAATCACGTCAGGTAAAAAAAAAAAAATAATTAATCCTAAAAATCAGATCACGATAAGAAAACCCAAAGCATTCACAAGAGATTAAAAAATCCTAAAATCCAGATTACATTAAAAAAAAATTCCATGAAAAATATCCCAGATTACATTAAAGAAAAACAGGATTATAATCACGATAAGAAAATACTCTCTGAATACATTAAAAAAAATCATAATATTTATAACATACGATTTATTTTATTTCCAGGTTATTTACTTGCATATCAAAGACCCAAGGGCGCCTTCCTTCCTTCCTCCCCCTGCTGCTGTACTGTACTGTGTGTGTTACCTTCTTCAGTACACCTCAACAACACTTTACCTGAAACACAAAAGAAAAACGATAGTTAGAATACTATTATTTCTACCATTCATGACTTTTGTTATATTATATGGTGAAAAAAAATATTGTAAATTTTAGTTTTTCTCAATAAAAATTAAAGTTTGAGAGATTTTTTTTTGTTTTACTTACTGAAAAATCATTTAATATAGTTTTTCAAGACTTTAATTTCTTGGAAAAAAATAATCATATTTGTGGGGATTATATTTTTATTCACATTTAATACTTTAATGTGAATAAATTTAAAAATTTTCACTACAAGAAAAAAAAAAGTTCATATCTATTTTCTAAGATTTTACCCCTACAAAAAAAAATCACTCCTATGGATTTTACATTTTCATTTCAAGATACAATTTCCTTTATTAAAAAAAAAAGTAAAAAATTATGGTTATTCATTTTCATTCAGTTCTCCCCCACTGTATAACACTCCAGGTCCCATACACATTGTTATGCACTCTTATAAATTGTGTTGAGTAATTTTATTCCCTATAAGCCCTGGTCACTATAGCTTCCCCATTATAAAAATATATACTGTACCTTACTATAGGCTAATCGCTATATATATACACATATTTTCATACATACATAAATTTACAGTACATACATACATATTTACACATACATATATAGATACACACATACAGTACATATTTACACATACATATATAAACATACATACATACACATATACAGTACATAGCTATAACCTGTTCCGGTATATACAGAATCTATATTACATTTCCTATAAAACAGTACAGTAAAACCTCTATTTAGCGGACATCAGGCTAATGGGTATTGTCCGCTATATGGAGGTTTCACATCTAATGATCCTTGATATAACGGACGAATCCTATATAGTCCGTAATTAGAGGTTCTCACTATATAAACAAATAATCACATATAATTTCTATATTCATTATTACTTATTATGAAAGTATTCTTTATTTTCTTACTATTGTCATCATAAAAAATATTAATAGTTTCTTATCTTTTCATTTCTTATCATTATAAAGAATAAATAGTTTTCCATAGTTTTATTTAACATATTATAAAGTATTAATAGTTTTTCAGTTTTATTTAACCGGCCGTTATAAAAGTATTAATAGTTTTTTATATTTTCACTGGTACTTACCGTTATAAAATATTAACGGTAATGGTAAACGGTAAAGAGTCTCCCATAACCGTTACTTTCCCAATAATGTCTCCAGTAAACGGTAAAAAAAAAGAGAAAAAGGACTTAAAAAAATACTTATGATCTAACCACTTAATAACCCCTTGAGTACGATGACTTAACCCCTTGAGTACGATGACTTAACCCCTTGAGTACGATGGCTTAACCCCTTGAGTACGATGACTTAACCCCTTGAGTACGATGACTTAACCCCTTGAGTACGATGACTTAACCCCTTGAGTACGATGGCTTAACCCCTTGAGTACGATGACTTAACCCCTTGAGTACGATGACTTAACCCCTGAGTACGATGACTTAACCCTTGAGTACGATGACTTAACCCCTTGAGTAATGATGGCTTAACCCCTTGAGTACGATGACTTAACCCTCGAGTACGATGACTTAACCCCTTGAGTACGATGACTTAACCCCTTTGAGTATTTATGACTTAACCCCTTGAGTACGATGACTTAACCCCTTGAGTACGATGGCTTAACCCCTTGAGTACGATGACTTAACCCCTGAGTACGATGACTTAACCCTTGAGTACGATGGTTAACCCCTTGAGTACGATGACTTAACCCCTTGAGTACGATGACTTAACCCTTGAGTACGATGACTAACCCTTGAGTACGATGGCTTAACCCCTTGAGTACGATGACTTAACCCCTGAGTACGATGGCTTAACCCTTGAGTACGATGGTTAACCCCTTGAGTACGATGGCTAACCCTTGAGTACGATGATCTAACCCTTGAGTACGATGACTTAACCCCTTGAGTACGATGATTAACCTCCTGAATGCGATGACTTAACCCCTTGAGTACGATGACTTAACCCTTGAGTACGATGACTTAACCCCTTGAGTACGATGACTTAACCCCTTGAGTACGATGACAACCCTTGAGTACGATGACTTAACCCTTGAGTACGATGCATTAACCCTTGAGTACGATGATTAACCCCTGAGTACGATGACTTAACCCCTGAGTACGATGACTTAACCCCGAGACAGACATATAACCTGAGTACGATGACTTAACCCCTTGAGTACGATGACTTAACCTCTGAATGCGATGACTTAACCCCTTGAGTACGATGACTTAACCCTTGAGTACGATGACTTAACCCCTGAGTACGATGATTAACCCTTGAGTACGATGGCTTAACCCTTGAGTACGATGGCAACCCTTGAGTACGATGAATTAACCCTGAGTACGATGGCTTAACCCTTGAGTACGATGACTTAACCCTGAGTACGATGACTAAACCCTTGATTACGATGACTTAACCCCTTGAGTACGATGACTTAACCCCTTGATTACGATGACTAACCCTTGAGTACGATGACTAACCCCTTGAGTACGATGACTTAACCCTTGAGTACGATGACTAACCCCTTGAGTACGATGGCAACCCTTGAGTACGATGACAACCCCTTGAGTACGATGACAACCCCTTGATTACGATGACAACCCCATGAGTACGATGACTTAACCCTTGAGTACGATGACTAAACCCTTGATTACGATGACTTAACCCCTTGAGTACGATGACAACCCTGAGTACGATGATTAACCCCACTTAAAACACACACACACACACACACAACACACACACACACACACACAGACACACAGACACACACACACACACACACACACACACACACACAAAAGTTCAAATACTGTTAAACACATTTACTCTCAACAACTCCTTTACACTGCAACACAAAAACAACTTTGCAATCAGTGTTAAGAGCAAGACTATAACACGACACAGGTGATGAGGTAACTATATGTGTGGTGGTGGTGGTGCTGGTAGTAGGGTGGGGCTGGTATGGTAGTAGTAGTGATGGTGATGGTGGTGCTGGTATGGTAGTAGTAGTGCTGGTAATGGTGGTATGGTAGTGGGTGACGATGCTGGTATAGTAGTGGTGATGGTGGTACAGTATACGATGGGTCGACCTCCCAACCAAAAACCCATTCTCAAAGTTTCAGTCTGTGTGTGTGTGTGTGTGTGTGTGTGTGTGTGTGTGTGTGTGTGTGTGTGTGTGTGTGTGTGTACATTTTTCTCCACCTAACACTGATGGAAGCTCAAGCGACTAGTTTCATCCCCCAATTGTACATCAGTTGGTGAAAAATACCTGAGTGAGGGAGAGGACAGGAGAGAGAGGACAGTGAGGGAGAAAGAGGGGTAAAGATGAGGGAGGAAGGTGAGGAGGAAGAAGGTGAGGGAGGAAGGTGGAGGGAAGGAAAAGGAGAGTGAGGGAGGAAGGAAGGAAGGAAAGTGAGGGAGGGAGGGAAGATAGATTGTGATGAAGAGGGAAGAAAGTGAGAGAGAAAGTGAAGGAGAGGAAGGAAGGTGAGGGAAAAAGTGAGGAGAATAAAGAAGGTAAGGTAGAGGGAGGAAGATGAGAGATAGGAAAGAAAGTGAGGAGACAGAAAGCAAGGAGGGAGAATGAGGAAGGAAGATGAGGGAGAGGGGGAGGAGGAGGGGATAAAGGAGAGGAAGAGTGGGGGAAAAATAGAAGAGAGGGAGGAAATGAAGGACAATTTGGGATGATGAAAGAGAGGAATGAGTCAAGGCAGAGAGGAAAAAAAGGGAGGAGGAAAGTGAGACACAATTTAGGTTTTGAGGAAGACTTTTTAACACGTGGGTTTAGTGCCGTCGTCAGGAGGAGGGGGAGGAGGGGGGAGAGGGGAAGGGGAGGGGGAAGGGGAGGGGGGGGGGGAGGGAAGGGGGAGGGGAAGGGGAGGGAAGGGGGAGGGGAGGGGGAGGGGAAGGGGGACCAATTTTAGACATGTCGAGGAAGAAGACAAGTGTCGGACCAATTTTAAACTTGCCGACAAACTAGACAAATAAACGTGTCGGACGCAGATAGCTTTTAAAACTCTTAGCAAAAACCCTGAGTTGAGGTGGTGACAGTACAGTGCAACACACACACACACACACACACACACACACACACACCACTACTTTACAACATGTATATAAAAAGTTGTTTTAGTTCATTATTTAGTTCATTACGTCTTCCCCCTCAGTAATTTTTGCCCTGACTGATAGAGCGGGAGAGATAACGCAGGGGTAGGTTGTCTCTCTCTCTCTCTCTCTTCTCTCACCAAGTGCTGGATTTCACCATAAGTTTAACCACGCCAATGCTAACCTAACCTAACCTAATCTAATCCACCCTAACCTAATGCTGACCTGACCTGACCTAACCTAACGCTAACCTAACCTCATTTATCCTAACTTAACGCTGGCCTGACCTAACCTAACCACAGAAACGCTAATGCTAACTTAACCTCATCTATCCTAACCTAACGCTAACTTGACCTAATCTAACCTAACCTAACCTCATCAATCCTAACCTAACGCTGATCTGACCTGACCTAACCTAACACTGACCTCACCTAACCTGATCTATCCTAACCCAACGCTAACCTAACCTAGGACTAACTTAACCTAACCTAACGCTATCTTGACCTAGCCTAACTATACACGTATTGATGTTACACTGTACACACTGACGGTACACTATACACACACTGACGGTACACTATACACACACTGACGGTACACTATACACACACTGACGGTACACTATACACACACTGACGGTACACTATACACACACTGACGGTACACTACACACACATTAACGGTACACTATACACACACTGACGGTACACTATACACATTAACGGTACACTATACACACTGACGGTACACTACACACACACGGTACACACTATACACACTGACATCTACACACACTGACGGTACACTATATACACACTGACGGTACACTACTGACGGTACACTATACACACACTGACGGTACACTATACACATTAACGGTACACTATACACACTGACGGTACACTACACACATTAACGGTACACTATACACACACTGACGGTACACTATACCATTAACGGTACACTATACACTGACGGTACACTATACACACACTGACGGTACACTATACACACTGCCGGTACACTATACACACACTGACGGTACACTATACACACACTGACGGTACACTATACACACTGACGGTACACTATACACACTGACGGTACACTATACACACACTGCCGGTACACTATACACACACTGACGGTACTATACACACACTGACGGTACTACCACACACACACTGACGGTACTATACACACTGACGGTACACTATATACACACTGACGGTACACTATACACACACTGACGGTACACTATACACACACTGACGGTACACTATATACACACTGACGGTACACTACACACACTGACGGTACACTATACACACATTGACGGTACACTATACACACACTGACGGTACACTATACACACTGACGGTACACTATACACACACTGACGGTACACTATACACACACTGACGGTACACTATACACACACTGACGGTACACTATATATATATACATTGATAACAGTCCATGCCGGGTCAAAACTCTACACCCCCATTGGTCGAGAGCCTCAACCAACACTCCCCTCAATAGGCGTCTCTGAATCACTGTTTGACGAGTCGAGAAATAAATACGAACGTGAATCGAGAAAAAAAAAGTAAAAAAAAAAATATATCAACGTACAGAACGAAACTACCATTCCATTATACATTCAACTGGTGTAAAAAAAACCCGCTACTCCAGTGTACAAAAAAAAAATACAATGAAATACTAAATAATTGCTGTAGTCGATATAACATTGCGATTAGTGTACAAAATTACTACAACACAGAGAAATAAATTTGTAAATAAAAATAATAAAATTAGTGGTCTTGTAGAACTATATTAATTTTATTTAATACTATAATCGCAGAGTTATTTCAGACTTTTATTAACTAGAAAAATAGCAATAAATTTAGTTATGTTCACTTAGCACCTCAACTAGACACGTTCACTTAGCACCTCAACTACACACGTTCACTTAACACCTCAACTAGACACGTTCACTTAACACCTCAACTACACACGTTCACTTAACACCTTAACTAGACACGTTCACTTAGCACCTCAACTAGAAACGTTCACTTAGCACCTCAACTAGACACGTTCACTTAACACCTCAACTAGACACGTTCACTTAGCACCTCAACTAGAAACGTTCACTTAACACCTCAACTACACACGTTCACTTAACACCTTAACTAGACACGTTCACTTAGCACCTCAACTAGAAACGTTCACTTAGCACCTCAACTAGAAACGTTCACTTAGCACCTCAACTAGACACGTTCACTTAGCACCTCAACTAGAAACGTTCACTTAGTACCTCAACTATGGTCATCAGTTCACTTACCTTGATCCAGACACGTTCACTTAACACCTCAACTAGACACGTTCACTTAGCACCTTAACTACACACGTTCACTTAGCACCTTAACTAGACACGTTCACTTAGCACCTTAACTACACACGTTCACTTAACACCTCAACTAGACACGTTCACTTAGCACCTCAACTAGACACGTTCACTTAGCACCTCAACTAGACACGTTCACTTAACACCTTAACTAGACACGTTCACTTAACACCTCAACTAAACACGTTCACTTAACACCTCAACTAGACACGTTCACTTAACACCTTAACTAGACACGTTCACTTAGCACCAGTTAGGGGACAAAATAACAGTCAGACTCATTTAATACATAATAATGAAGCTTTAAGAACCGGGTCACACACACGGGGTAATTAACAGGTGAGACGTGACCCAAAACACCTGGACAGTTTAACAAGGTCACACAATGGTTTAACAAGGTCACACAATGGTTAAACAAGGTCACACAATGGTTAAACAAGGTTAAACAAGTTTAACCAGTGTTATTTTCAAGGGAGTTAATTACACTGTCTAGGTTTACTTTTAACATAATTTAATCCTAACCTACACAACCTCCAACCTACCTCCAATCTACCTCCACAACCTCCAATCTACCTCCACAACCTCCACCTACACCCAAACCCTCGACCTCCATAACCTCCACCTACATCCAAACCCTCGACCTCCATAACCTCCACCTACATCCAAACCCTCGACACACAACCTTCCACCTACATAAACCCTCGACCTCCACAACCTCCACCTACACCCAAACCTCGACCTCCACAACCTCCACCCTACATCCAAACCCTCGACCTCCATAACCTCCACCTACATCCAAACCCTCGACCTCCACAACCTCCACCTACATCCAAACCCTCGACCTCCACAACCTCCACCTACACCCAAACCCTCGACCTCCACAACCTCCACCTACATCCAAACCCCTCGACCTCCACAACCTCCACCTACATCCAAACCCTCGACCTCCACAACCTCCACCTACATCCAAACCCTCGACCTCCACAACCTCCACCTACAACCTACCTACCTCCATAACCCTCACCTCCAGCCTCCACAACCTCCAGCTAACCTCTACCTCCAGCCAACCTCCCATAAACCCGGTACTTCACATGTGCTTACGTTAACCCAACACATGGAGTCTTTTATCTTGGGTCAGAGACATAAGGTAATACCCGGCACCAGCCTCCCAGTACCCTCCCGGCTCATAGGGGCATTTGTGTCACATTATCTGAATCACATCACGGTAAAGGGTATGTGTGGGTATGTGTGGGTATGTGGTGGGGTGGTATTGTGTGTGTGTGGGTATGTGTGTGGGTGTGTGTGTGTGTGTGTGTGTGTGTGTGTGTGTGTGTGTGTGGGTGTGTGTGTGTGTGTGTGGGTATGTGTGTGGGTGTGTGTGTGTGTGTGGGTATGTGTGTGTGGGTGTGTGTGGGTGTGTGTGTGGGGTGTGTGGGGTGTGTGTGTGGGATGTGTGGTATGTGGGTGTGTGTGTGTGTGTGTGTGTGTGTGTGTGTGTGTGTGTGTGTGTGTGTCATATTACGGTATAGTTAAGTCTCAGGGGTGATGGGATGTCTCGCATTTGACGGATCACTGAAAGATTATCCTCCTCCTCCTCCTCTCCTCTCCCTCTCACCCACCTCTCCCTCTCACCCTCCTCTCCCTCTCACCCACTCCTCCTCCCTCTCACCTCCTCTCTCTCTCACCCCTCCTCTCCCTCTCACCCCTCACTCCCTCCTCTTCTCCTCTTCCTCCTCATCTTATTTCACCCAATGTTTACACCTTAACGCTACCTGAATGGGGTCAGGTTTGGTTAGGAGGTTACGATAAGGTTAGAGTGAGTTAGAACACAGTAGGTTAGGTTAGGTTAGGTTAAGGTAGATTAGGTTAGGTTAGGTTAGGTTAGGGTAGGGGTAGGGTAGGTTAGGTAGTAGGGTAGGTTAGGTTAGGGGTGAGTTGGGTTAAGTTAACATTAGCGTGGTTAATTTTAGGCGAAATGACCTCTTGGGGTGGGGGGCTAATCTTCACGTGATCAAAACTCGACAATGACGTGTTTCTGATCCGCTTGAAAGATCTACAACCAACACAGAACCAACACAGAACCAACACAGAACCAACACAGAACCAACACAGAAACAACACAGAACCAACACAGAAGCAACACAGAACCAACACAGAACCAACACAGAACCAACACAGAACCAACACAGAACCAACACAGAAGCAACACAGAACCAACACAGAAGCAACACAGAAGCAACACAGAACCAACACAGAACCAACACAGAACCCAACACAGAACCAACACAGAACCAACACAGAACCAACACAGAACCCACACAGAACCAACACAGAACCAACACAGAACCAACACAGAACCAACACAGAACCAACACAGAACCAACACAGAACCAACACAGAAGCAACACAGAACCAACACAGAACCAACACAGAACCAACACAGAACCAACACAGAACCAACACAGAACCAAAAACAGAACCAACACAGAAGCAACACAGAAGCAACACAGAACCAACACAGAACCAACACAAACCAAAACAAGAACCAACACAGAACCAACACAGAACCAACACAGAAGCAACACAGAACCAACACAGAACCAACACAGAACCAACACAAAACCAAAACAGAACCAACACAGAACCAACACAGAACCAACACAGAACCAAAACAAAACCAACACAGAACCAACACAGAACCAACACAGAACCAACACAGAAGCAACACAGAAGCAACACAGAACCAACACAGAACCAACACAGAACCAACACATAAACAACACAGAACCAACACAGAAACACAGAACCAACACAGAACCAACACATAAACAACACAGAACCAACACAGAACCAACACAGAACCAACACCAGAACCAACACAGAACCAACACAGAACCAACACAGAACCAACACATAAACAACACAGAACCAACACAGAACCAACACAGAACCAACACTAACGAACACAGAACCAACACAGAACCAACACATAAACAACACAGAACCAACACAGAACCAACACAGAACCAACACAGAACCAACACAGAACCAACACAGAACCAACACAGAACCAACACAGAACCAACACAGAACCAACACAGAACCAACACATAACGAACACAGAACCAACACAGAAGCAACACAGAAGCAACACAGAACCAACACAGAACCAACACAGAACCAACACAGAACCAACACAGAACCAACACAGAACCAACACATAACGAACACAGAACCAACACAGAACCAACACAGAACCAACACATAAACAACAGAACCAACACAGAACCAACACAGAACCAACACAGAACCAACACAGAACCAACACAGAACCAACACAGAAGCAACACAGAACCAACACAGAACCAACACAGAACCAACACATAACAACACAGAACCAACACAGAACCAACACAGAACCAACACATAACGAACACAGAACCAACACAGAACCAACACATAAACAACACAGAACCAACACAGAACCAACACAGAACCAACACAGACCAACACAGAACCAACACATAACGAACACAGAACCAACACAGAACCAACACAGAACCAACACAGAACCAACACAGAACCAACACAGAACCAACACATAACGAACACAGAACCAACACAGAAGCAACACAGAACCAACACAGAACCAACACAGAACCAACACAGAACCAACACAGAACCAACACAGAACCAAAACAGAACCAACACAGAACCAACACAGAAGCAACACAGAACCAACACAGAACCAACACAGAACCAACACAGAACCAACACAGAAGCAACACAGAAGCAACACAGAACCAACACAGAACCAACACAACGAACAAGACATATTTCCACAATGTTCAGTTAGTGCCAGACGACAGTACAAGCGCTGGCCAAAATTACAAAATATATATAAACTATTCAATGTACATACAACCATACACACACACACACACACACACACACACAAACAAACATACATCTACCCAGACGCATACAAAACATACATGGAAAATGCACACACACACACACTGACACACACACACCTGAGTACAAATGCAGTAAACAGACACAAACAAACTCTCTCTCTCTCTCTCTCTCACACACACACACACACACACACACACCGTTAATATAATCAATAATAAGACTGGAGGTATGCAACTAGAGTCCCATTACTCACACAATAATAACACTGATAACAAGTTAGGAAGAAGTTATCTTGATCGACAGTAGTGAGTTATCTTAAGAGGGTCACGAGAGCATTATGTTCCGGCTAGCTAGATGGTTCATTAACACCCTGAGTACGATGATTTAACCTCCTGAGTACGATGAGTTAACCTCCTGAGTACGATGATTTAACCTCCTGAGTACGATGACTTAAGCCCTTGAGTACGATGATTTAACCTCCTGAGTACGATGATTTAACCTCCTGAGTACGATGATTTAACCTCCTGAGCACGATGATTTAACCTCCTGAGCACGATGATTTAACCTCCTGAGTGCGATGAGTTAACCTCCTAAGTACGATGATTTAACCTCCTGAGTACGATGATTTAACCTCCTGAGTACGATGAGTTAACCCCTTGAGTACGATGACTTAATCACTTGAGTACGACGCCCTAACCCCTTGAGTACGATAACTTAACCCCTTGAATACGATGACTTATTAACTTAATCCTTGAGTACGATGACAACCCCTTAAGGACAATGATTTAACCCCGTGAGGACGATGACTCACTGACTTAACTCTCGAAAACGACAATATAACCCTTTGAGTACGATGACTTAACCCTTTGAGAACGATGACTTAACCCTTTGAGAACGATGACTTAACCCTTTGAGAACGATGACTTAACCCTTTGAGAACGATGACAACCCGGCACGAGGACGATGACAGCAGCGAGAACGATGACAACCGCTTTGAGAACGATGACAACCGCTTTGAGAACGATGACAACCCTTTGAGAACGATGACTTAACCCTTTGGGGACGATGACAACCGCTTTGAGAACGGTGAGCTTAACCGCTTTGAGAACGATGACAACCCTTTGGGGAACGATGACAACCTTTGAGAACGATGACAACCCTTTGAGAACGATGACAACGCTGGGGAACGATGACTTAACCGCTTGGGGACGGTGACGCCCTTTAAGAACGATGACAACCGCTTTGAGAACGATGAAGCTTAACCCTTTGAGGAACGATGACAACCCTTTGGGGACTGATGAGCAACCCTTTGGGAACTGATGGCTTAACCGCTTGAGAACGATGACTTAACCAGCGCTGAGGACGATGACTCACTGACTTAACTCTCGAAAACGACAATATAACCCTTTGAGGACGATGACTTAACCCTTTGAGAACGATGAATTAACCCCTGAGGACGACATAACCCTTTAAGGACGATAACTTAACTCTTTGAGGACGCTTACTTAACCCTTTGAGGACGATGACTAAAACCTTGAGATTATTAATAAAAAAAAATGCTTCGGTCAAGAGAGAAATTTGAGGCAAAGTTCGTGGAGAGAAGAAACGCAGGATTGACTCCCTGGGACCTCAAACACGTCCCCCCCAACACGAGTGCTCAAGCTGGTGTAAAAGGCTCCTGAGTCCACCGCCGGAAAATCAAACACACTATGAAGATTCCACCGACCACCATGAACATACAGGAGGTCATATACTGTATTATTTGTGTTGAGGTTGGGTTGAGGTTGGGTTAGGTTGTGGTTGGGTTGGGGTTGGGTTGAGGTTGGGTTGGGGTTGGGTTGAGGTTGGGTTGAGGTTGAGGTTGGGTTGAGGTTGAGGTTGGGTTAGGTTGAGGTTGGGTTAGGTTGGGTTGGGTTGAGGTTGGGTTGGGTTGAGGTTGGGTTGGGCTAGATTATGTTAAGTTGGGTTAGGTTAGTGTAGGTTAAGTTTGATTTGGTTAGCTTGGGTTAGCTTAAGGTGGGTTAGGAAAAGTTAGACTGAGCTGTGGTTGGGCTAAGCTAAATTAGGTTAGGTTAGATTAGGTTAGGTTGGTCCAGACTGGGTTAGGTTAGGTTAGGTTAGGTTAGGTTGGTCCAGACTGGGTTAGGTTAGGTTAGGTTAGGTTAGGTGGGTCCAGACTGGGTTAGGTTAGGTTAGGTTAGGTTACGGTTAGGTTAGGTTAGGTTGGTCCAGACTGGGTTAGGTTAGGTTAGATCCTGGATATACTACAACAATCAGGGATTAAAAAGAAAAAAACCCACACCATTTCACCACCATCCCTCCCCCCCCCACCGTCTACCAAAATATTAGGGGACCCAGAGGTAGTGAGTGACCTGTGACGAATCGTGTGGCATCAACACAACGACCTAGAAACACAATATCCAACCCCACACTATAAACAGAGAGAGAGAGAATGGGACGACCTATAGTAGAAGTTATAATTTACGAAAGAACCCAGCCAGAATAAGACCTTTTACTAGTATTCCAATCCTTGTCACGGCCACCAATCCTAGTACTCACCTGCCTTACCTCCCAATCTGCAATCCTAGTACTTTCACCTGCCTTACCTTACAATCTTCCAATCCCTTGTACTCACCTGCCTTACCTCCCAATCTTCCAATCCCTTGTACTCACCTGCCTTACCTCCCAATCTTCCAATCCCTTGTACTCACCTGCCTTACCTCCCAATCTTCCAATCCCTTGTACTCACCTGCCTTACCTCCCAATCTTCCAATCCCTAGTACTCACCTGCCTTACCTCCCAATCTCCCAATCCCTTGTACTCACCTGCCTTACCTCCCAATCTTCCAATCCCTTGTACTCACCTGCCTTACCTCCCACCTCCCAATCTTCCAATCCCTTGTACTCACCTGCCTTACCTCCCAATCCCTTGTACCCACCTGCCTTACCTCCCAATCTCCCAATCCCTTGTACTCACCTGCCTTACCTCCCAATCTCCCAATCCCTTGTACTCACCTGCCTTACCTCCCAATCTACCAATCCCTTGTACTCACCTGCCTTACCTCCCAATCTACCAATCCCTTGTACTCACCTGCCTTGCCTACCTGTGACTTCCAATCTATTTCCCACACACAAAAGAGAAGCATCAAAGTCGACGCTTTGAGTCCGACAAAGACTTTCAACAACAACAACAAAACAGCAATAACAATAACAAAATAACAATAACAAAAACAACAACACAACAACAACAATAACAACAACAATAACAACCACAACAAAAACAACAACAACAAAAACAACAATCACAACAAAAATAACAACAACAAAGTGATGGTTATGTCCGACCCATGAAGTCAAAGGGAGGAGCTTCAACACACTGTTTCGAAGACAAGAGTCGAGCCTTTGTACTGGTGCTGTATTGTAGGGTGGGGGGGGGGAGGGGGAGGGTATTGATGGGGGGGGAGTATTGATGGGGGAGGGGTATTGAAGAAGGGAGGGGAGGAGGATTGGGGAGAGGAGTAGGATCGTAGGGAGAAGAGGGGAATGGGAAGGGGGATCAGGGGGTGAGGAGGAGGGGGGGAGGGGAGGGGTATTGAAGGGAGGGGAGGAGGATTGTGAGGGGAGGGGAGGACACCACTCAACCATCCCTTAAGCACTAGTCACCACTCCCTCATAACCAGAACATCCCTTAAGTGGTCGCCTCTCTGATTGGATCAACTCTCCATCGTTATCTACAAAGTTGCTCTGATCTTTTATAAGCAGCAGCAGCCAGAGGTAAAGTTTTCATATAAACGTCTAAATGAGAGGCAATGTTCGTCTCTTATGGTATTGGCCAACTTATACCACGACCTGACTCACACGACAACAATATCGATAACAACTAATAATAATAACAACAAATAATAACAATGATAATAAAAACTACAATCATAATACCAAAAATAATAATAATAATAATAATAATAATAATAATAATAATAACAACATTTCCTCACCACTACAACACCCCGGCGAGTTGAATCTAAGCCTTAATTTACTCCCTAAACTAAATATAACTTCCACAATTTTTAAAGAGAAGAGTTTGATGAAATTTACATAGAAACACCACATTAACTGATGGACGGAAGACACAGTGCTTATTAACCTTCAGAGACAGATAGCACTAACCTAAACCTACCTTACCTACTCTAACCTAACACTAACCTACCTTACCTACTCTAACACTAACCTAACCTACCCTAATCTAACACTAACCTACCCTACTCTACTCTAACCTAACCTAACCTAACCTAACCTAACCTATCCTAACCTAACCTAACACTAACCTAACCTACCCTACCTTAACCTAACCTACCCCAACCCATAAACAAACACAAGTAACTCCTGATGTGGGAGCTGATTGACACACACCACACGACACTGCCCCCTCTGCCATAACTCCTCGCCCTACTCTCCCCACGTACCCGATGATAGGTCTGTTGACACACTGGAAAGAGCTGAGGGTCGCAAGCTCTGGGTCCATCCATCCATGACTAGTCCACACACACACACACACACACGTACATAGACACATACATACATACATACATACAGCCCTCTCGCCGTGTCCAAGAGATCACAGCTCACAACGTCCTCAGAGAATGACAGTATCTCCACATCACCATCGACAATATGGCCACGTTGGAGAGTATCAGTGCTTTTTCCCCTTCCTCCTCTTCCCTTTCCTCCTTTTTCCTCTCCCTCCTTCTCTTCCCCTTCCTCCTTCCTTCTCCCTCATCCATCTTCCTCCTCTTCTTTCTCCTTCTCTCCTCTTCCCCTCCCTCTCTCCTCTTCTCCCCTTCTCCCATCCCCTCCCCCCGTCCCCTCCTCTCCTTTTCGTGCCCATCATCATTCAACACACTTCCCCTGCCATCTCCCCGAGTCTCTCCCAGTTGGTTAACATTTGCTGCTTGACACTCTTATCGCCCTACATACAAAGAACACGGAGGAGGATATGCAGGCCAGCTGTCCCTTGAGCATTACCCTTGATGCCAGCTGTCCCTTGAGTATTATTCTTTATTAGCTGTCCCTTGAGCATTACCTTGATGCCAGCTGTCCCTTGAGTATTAATATCCTTGATGCCAGCTGTCCTTGAGTATTACCTTGATGCCAGCTGTCCCTTGAGACATTTCGATGCCAGCTGTCCCTTGAGCATTACCCTTGATGCCAGCTGTCCTTGAGCATTAGTCTTGATGCCAGCTGTCCCTTGAGCATTAGCCTTGATACCAGCTGCTGTCCCCTGAGTGATCCATTCTTGGGATATCACCAGCTGTCCCTTGAGTATTAGCCTTGGATAACAGCTGTCCCTTGAGCATTACCTTTGATGCCAGGCTGTCCTCTTGAGCATTACTCCTTGATACCAGCTGTCCCTTGAGATTACTCTTGATGCCAGCTGTCCCTTGAGCATTAGCCTTGGATAACAGCTGTCCCTTGAGCATTAGCCTGGATACCAGCTGTCCCTTGAGCATTAGCCTTGATACCAGCTGTCCCTTGAGCATTAGCCTGATGCCAGCTGGCCCTTGAGCAAGTCACAGGCTAGAGCACACCGTATGTTAATCATATCATTGAAGCAACCTTTTGATGTTTAATGAGAGAGAGAGAGAGAGAGAGAGAGAGAGAGAGAGAGAGAGAGAGAGAGAGAGAGATAAACATCAACCCACCAATAACAGAACAAACACCTGACATAAAACACACATACAGTAGTGACTCTCCCACCACACAGTAACACACACTATCAAAAACCACTGTACTCTACCCACCATTCACAAATAACATGGGATAAAAAGGTTCCTCGTGAATCAACTTGCTGAATATGTTCCATATGAGACACACACACACACACACAAACACACACACACACACACACACATACAGCACAGTAGTGACTCTCCACCACACAGTGACACACTATCAAAAACCACTGCACTCTACCCACCATCTACAACAACATGGGATGTGTTCCGTGAATCAACTTGTTAACATAACCTATGAGTACACACACACACACAAACACACACACACACACACACACATATACAAAGCAGTAGTGACTCTCCACCACACAGCAACACACTATCAAAACCACTGCACTCTACCCACCATATAAATCAACATGATGTGTCTTCGTGAATCAACTTGCTGAATATGTTCCATGGAGACATTACTACACACACACAAACACACACACACACACAGCACGGAGGGTTGAAATAGGCTCTGCCAAAAAAAAAAGTAAATTTGTTTTTTTAATCAACTAAAAATTAAAAGAAGGTTTGAAATATCATGATTGTTTTAATGTTGTTTATGAATAGATAAATATATTATAATAATAATAATAATAATAATAATAATAATAATAATAAAATAATAATAA
The DNA here is from genome assembly GCF_018991925.1 of Homarus americanus. Lineage (NCBI taxonomy): Eukaryota > Metazoa > Arthropoda > Malacostraca > Decapoda > Nephropidae > Homarus > Homarus americanus. The sequence goes on along the minus strand of NW_024753803.1, from coordinate 45,445 downwards.
TAATAAAATAATAATGCAATAATATAATAACAATAATAATAATAATAATAATAATACTAATAATAATAATAATAATAGCAACAATAAAAAATCCAGGTCTTTTTCAACATATTTTACGTATCACATTTATTTTATTTTCACATCTACGATTATTTAATATGAAAAGTGAAGACTGCCTCACAGTCCTCAAGCAATGATGTCCTCAGTAAACAATATGTCTCAGGCAAACATTATGTCCTCAGGTAAACAATATGTCCTCAGGTAAAACATTATGTCCTCAGAAAATAATATGTCCTCAGGGTAAACATTATGTCCTTTAGGTAAACATTATGTCCTCAGGGCAAACAGTATGTCCTCAGGTAAACAATATATCCCTAGTAAACAATATATCCTCAGGCCAATATATCCCCAGGCAAACAATATTATATCCTCAGGTAAAACAATATATCCTCAGGTAAACAACATTATATCCTTGTGCAAACAATATATCCCAGGTAAACAATATATCCTCAGGTAAACAATATATCCTTGTAAACAACATACCCCAAGTAAAACAACATATCCCCAGGTAAACAAGATATCCCCAGGCAAACAATTACACCCAGGTAAACAATATATCCCAGGAACAATATATCCCAGGTAAACAATATATCCCTCAGGTAAACAATATATCCCCAGGTAAACAATATATCCCCAGGTAAACAATATATCCCCAGGTAAACAATATATCCCCAGGTAAACAACATATCCCCAGGTAAACAATATATCCCCAGGTAAACAATATATCCCCAGGTAAACAATATATCCCCAGGTAAACAATATATCCCCAGGTAAACAATATATCCCCAGGTAAACTATATATCCCCAGGTAAACAATATATCCCCAGGTAAACAATATATCCCCAGGTAAACAGGTAGTTGGGTGCCACTGGAGTCTCTGGTAGCTTCAGTGAGTCTGTAGCCCAACTCAAGACTCCCCGAACGTCTCCCAGAGTCTCTTAGTAAATATGTGGCTCAGGTCTTCTTCTCTCTCCCCCCCCCCTCCCCTCCCCCACCCCCACCCTCCTCCCCCTCCCTGGTCCAGCTGCACTCAGGGGGGAGGTATAGAAGACGCCAGCTGTCTACTATTCCTTCCTGGACAGCTGCATGATTCTGTTTGATTATTTGTTGTTATGTTATGTTCAGTTCAGTGTGTGTGTGGGGGAGGGGGGAGGGGGGAGACGGGAGGGGGGGGGAAAGGGGGGAGGGGGGGTAGACGGGGAAAGTGGGGGTAGGTCTCGTTCTTGATGACGTCATTAACTTCATTATATTTCGCTTGCCTTCCCCCACCAGAGGTCGTTCGTTCCTTTAAACTGTTGTAAAGTGTTTTGGAACGATTCTCCCGGCCAGTAAGTTGGAGGATGAGCGGGAGGACAGTTGGAGGATGAGCGGGAGGACAGTTGGAGGGTGAGCGGGAGGACAGTTGGAGGATGAGCGGAGCACAGTTGGAGGGTGAGCTGGGAGGACAGAGCAGGATGAGCGGGAGGACAGTTGAGGGTGAGCGGGAGGACAGAGTTGGAGGATGAGCGGGAGGACAGAGTTGAGGATGAGCGGGAGGACAGTTGGAGGATGAGCGGGAGGACACTTGAGGATGAGCGGAGGACAGAGTTGAGCATGAGCGGGAGGACAGAGTTGGAGGATGAGCGGGAGGACAGAGTTGGAGCATGAGCGGGAGGACAGAGTTGAGCATGAGCGGGAGGACAGAGTTGGGGATAAGCGGAGGACAGTTGGAGGATGAGCGGGAGGACAGAGTTGAGGATGAGCGGGAGGACAGAGTTGGAGGATGAGTGGAGGACAGAGTTGAAGCTGGGAGCGGGAGGACAGAGTTGAGGATAAGCGGGAGGACAGTTGGAGGATGAGCGGGAGGACAGAGTTGGAGGGTGAGCGGGAGGACAGAGTTGGAGGATGAGCGGGAGGACAGAGTTGGAAGCTGAGCGGGAGGACAGAGTTGGAAGCTGGGCAGAGATGTTGGTAATGTGATCAGGGAGGCTTTGTGGACACCAATATCTCCCAGGTGAACGGGGAGAGTTAGTTCTTCCCGCTGACGGGTCTCAGGGGAGAGATACTTGTACACGACTCTTGTCACATACTACACTCTAGGCTTTTACCAACTCATAGTGGCAACAGAGAGAGACTGTGGGAGGAGGGAGTGCCTACCAGATAGAATCCAGGGAAAAAAAGTCAAGAAAAAAAGTCAAGAAAAAAAGTAAAAAAAAAAGTCAAGAAAAAAAGTCACAAAAAAAAGTCAAGGAAAAAAGTCAAGAAAAAAAGTCAAGGAAAAAAGTCAAGGAAAAAAGTCAAGGAAAAAAGTCAAGGAAAAAAGTCATAAAAAGGAACGGAAAAAACCTAACCTAACCTAACCTACGTGCAATGCCCTCATATGTATATTGTGTTGTCAATGTGTACAGGTCATGTGACTTTTTTTCCTGTGACTTTATTTCCGTCCACCGCCAGATATTGTGGACATTCAGGTAAACTCTTCTTTCTTCCAGGTAAACTCTTGTCTTCTTTCTTCCAGGTAAACTCTTCTTCTTTCTTCCAGGTAAACTCTTCTTTCTTCCAGGTAAACTCTTCTTTCTTCCAGGTAAACTCTTCTTCTTTCTTCCAGGTAAACTATTCTTCTTTTCTTCCAGGTAAACAATTCTCTCTCCTCCAACACCTTCAAGTCGCCCATCTTATCCCGAAGAAGGACGCGGGGATTGAGCTGGAGCATATAGACCAAGTTTTACACAAGGTACAGTATCGGCTTTAGACCAAGTGACACAGCTCTCAAGGGTGATCGGTTCCTGACTCTACGGGGGCTGGCTGTGGTCCATTTTGTCGCCTGGGGGAGGAGGGGGAGGGGGGAGGGGGTTGATCCAAGGTTAGTTAGTGGTAGTGTGGTGGGGGTGGGGGGTGAGGCTGGATCCGGGGATTAGAAATAGTGGTGTGGGCTGCAGGACGTTGACTCGATTAGTGGTGGTGGTGGTGGTGGGGGGCTTAGGTGATCCAGGATTAGTGTTAGTAGTGAGAGTGAAAGGTAGAGACGAGGACTAGATGGGGAGGGGAGGGCAAGGATGTAAAATATACTTCCTCAGTTCCATACCTTTAACACATGAAGAATGGGATAACTGTTGAAAGTCCTCTTCTCGCAAAATTCTCCACACCATTATGGGAAACACTCACAGGTCTCTCTCTCTCTTCTCTCTCCCTCTTCTTTCTCTCTCCCTCTCTCTCTCTCTCCCTCTCTCTCTCTCTCTCTCTCTCTCTCTCTCTTAAACCACCACTTTTCTCTGCTGTAAACGACTGGATATGTTTGTGCTTCCCTTCACTTATCTCGTGTTTACAGACAACTTAGCCAACACTTGCCTTCATTGGTCTCGTTATTCTCCGTTAATTATGTCTACAACACGGCGCTCACCCACCTGCCTGCCTCACACACAAACACACACGCGCACATACATACATAGATACACACAAGCACGTACAAACACGCACTTTTACCTAAGACAGAACAACACCTTAAAGCCCAAACCTGTATTCTATATCAACTTTTAATGGCGGTAGTGCAGCTCAAGGGCAAATATAAAACATTAAATTCTAAAAAAAAAAAAAAATTAAACCTCAATAATTCGGTTAAAAATAAACGAAAAATAAAACTTTAAATTCAATTAAAAACATGTAGATTTTTTTTTTACCCCAGATAGTTTAACCAGTTGTGGACCAAATATTCTCAAGGTCATATAAAAACAGAAAGAAATTTAAAATAAAAATCTATTACACGTATATAGTAAAAAAATTTAATACAACTCGCCTAAAAATATAATCGAAAAAAAATTATTCTCATAAAAACAAATATAAATTAAAAATCTATTAAATACACCCCAGTATCCTAATTATTATGGACTAATTTTCCCCATCAAAAAAATATAGGCAATAATTGAAAAACACACAGGCATATTACATAACATACGTAACACAACTAATCACAAATTACATACAAATTCCACATTAAAAAAATAATAAATAAAACTTAAAATATCCTAACAGTAAAAAGTAATTCACCCAGATATAAATAAAATAATAAAAATATATATTCTAATTCAATGTACAGTATATATTTTACCTGGACTAATTCACCTACAGGTATTCACAAATTTATAAAAGTAAAGCCGACATAAATAAATAATAAAATCTAAATAATTAAAAGATAAAATAATCGTATTGAAGTGATTTACAAACTGAAATAAACTTACTGAAAACTGAATAAAACTAATCCTGTATATAATAGCAAAAGGAATTCCAACACACCTGAGTTATTAAAATAAATTAAAACAATAATTACGGTATCTATTTCATAAAAGGTGATTCGTCAAGGAAAAAATATAAAATCTATCGTAATAATGGTAATTCCAACACACGTTAAAAATAGTTACATAAACATTACACAGAAAGTAATCAGTTTAGACGGTATAGAAAAAAAAACTCAAGATATATTTCAGAAAAAGTAATTCCATCAAACATAAAAAAAAAAAAAAAAGTAACCTCTATATCAGTATTTCAAGAAAGATAATTATCCTTAACACAAATAAAAACAACAATAACAATATAACATGAAACAATAACACAGTCCAGATACAATTAATCCAACCTGACACGAATGATACAACAAAAAACAAATAACTAACAACAACAACAACTGAAAATTAACCACTAGTACACATTAAAAAAAAATAATAATAATAATTTACTGATATCACAGGTGAATGATATCAAATTCAATAGAGGAGACATCACAACATAAATTAATCCCTTGCCAGCACATAAGAGTAAAATAAAATGCGGTAAGTTTACAGCTAAATTACAAAAAAAAAATTATATAATGTTTCCTGAAAAGTAATTTGCAAAGATAATCCCTACATCGAACCTCACACCTGGTAAACAATTTAAAAACGCCTCACTGGGTCTGCTCCTCTGTTGTTTTGAGTAGTGGAGGTGAGGAGAGAGCGAGAGGTGGGAGGGTGGAGGTGAGAGGGCAGGAGGTGGGAGGGTGGAGGTAGGAGGGGCGGGAGAGGTGGGAGGTGGAGGTGAGGAGAGGGCAGGGGACAGGTGGGAGGGTGGAGGTAAGGAGGAGTGAGGTGGAGAGGTAAGGAGGAGAGGGCAGGGGAGAGGTGGGAGGGTGGAGGCCAGGAGGGGGCAGAGGGGGCAGGTGGGAGGGTGGAGGTAAGGAGAGGGGAGGGAGGAAGGTGAGGAGTGCGGGAGAAATAACAGAAGAGAGAAATAAGATAAAACAATAAAAGAGAGAAAGAAAGAAAATTAAAGAAAAAAGATAGATAGAGAGAGAGAGAGCAACAAGACCCAGTACCCAGTCAGGTGTAGAGAGCCAGCCATCACCTTCCACCTGATTATACCTGAATGACTGGCTTTAAACACCACCATTACAATGTTTACAAGAAGGAAGGAAGAAAGAAAGAAGAAAGAAAGAAAGAAGAATAAAGAAGAATAAAGAAGAATAAAGAAAGAAAGAAAAAGAAAGAAAGAAGAAGAAAGAAAAAGAAAAAAGAAGAAGAATAAAGAAGAAAGAAGAAAGAAAAAAGAAAAAAGAAAAAAGAAAGAAAGAAAGAAGGAAAGAAAAAAAGAAGAATAAAGAAGAAAGAAAAAAGAAAAAAGAAAAAAGAAAAAAGAAAAAAGAAAAGAAAAAAAATTGAAACATAAATCAGAATAAATTAGTGTTTTAATATACCGTATTTATATTTTTCCGGGATATTATATACCCAGTGTTATACATTTCCTAGCAATTTATATACCTGGTAAATCGAATTTTATCCTCTGTACAGTTTACATTAATACACATTTCATACACATTTTCTATTTTATGAACAAATATACAGTAATTTAGTTTGTATTAAAAATTTTACTTTCCTAGAATAAACAAATATATTGACTACCAATTGAATGCCAAAATTATGTATAGAATTGTGTATATATATATATGCATACATTATACAGTGTACTTGACATATACTTTTATGCCTCTTAAACCCTGACATTATTACTTTATTCACACTTTTATGTCTTTAACCACCCACCTTAATACTTGACATATACTTTTATGCCTCTTAAACCCTGACATTATTACTTTATTCACACTTTTATGCCTTTAACCACACACTTTAATGCTTGACATATACTTTTATGCCTCTTAAACCCTGACATTATCACTTTATTCACACTTTTATGCCTTTAACCACACACCTTAATACTTGACATATACTTTTATGCCTCTTAAACCCTGACATTATTACTTTATTCACACTTTTATGCCTTTAACCACACACCTTAATACTTGACATATACTTTTATGCCTCTTAAACCCTGACATTATTACTTTATTCACACTTTTATGCCTTTAACCACACACATCATTACTTACAATAAATAAAAGCACTTGAAACACAAAACAGCTTCACTTGGCTTGGCGGCATAAGTCGTAAACGGGGCCATAAAAGCTCTAGATTATGTATAGTGTATATTCTATGTATATTCTATGTATATTTTATGTATATTTTATGCCTCCAAACACCACCGTTAAAGTTTGTTGATAGAAAAAATTAAATAAAAATGCCACTGAGGGAGAAAATGTCCGGTAATGTGAGGAATTTTATGTACTGTATAATTTCTCCGGTATTTTATGAATAATTACCCCAGTATTTTATGTATGGTGTAACTAAGTGATACATTAAATTATTTAGCTCATACAGAAATTACTTCATACATTCTATATACGTTAAAATACACCTAATACAGTTTACATAATATAATACTGTACTAATACATAAAGAATATACCTATACTGTATCTTTTAAATGCGTCACTGATACATAAAACCCCTACAAAAATACATAAATACATTATTAATATTTTACGTATCAATATATTTTATGCCTCCAAACACACACGTAAATTTTTGAAAAAGAAATTAAATAGTGAAAAATTTATTCAAGTAAGAAATATATCAGTAACTTGTATGTAAAAAATATTGGAATACAGTTTATTTTGATGTATAGTTCATGTATAAAATATTCATTCCATTAGTGTATTAATTAGAGCAATATTGTTAAATGGTCACCTGAAGCTTTAATCCCCCAGCTTATTTCACTTGATAATTCACCCCAGCTTATTTCACACCTGAAGATTCGCCCCCATGTAACTTCAGGTAAAATAAGCTGGGTAAATCTTCAGGTGAAAGAAGCTGGGGAGTAAATCTTCCAAGTGAAAGAAGCTGGGGAGTAAATCTTCCAAGTGAAAGAAGCTGGGGAGTAAATCTTCAAGTGAAAGAAGCTGGGGAGCAATTCAAGTGAAAGAAGTTGGGGAGTAAATCTTCATGAAAGAAGTTGGGAGCAATCTTCCAGTGAAAGAAGCTGGGGAGCAATCTTTTCCAGGAAAGAAGCTGGGGAGTAAATCTTCCAAGTGAAAGAAGCTGGGGAGTAAATCTTCCAAGTGAAAGAAGCTGGGGAGTAAATCTTCAAGTGAAAGAAGCTGGGGAGTAAATCTTCAAGTGAAAGAAGCTGGGAGTAAATCTTCAAGTGAAAGAAGCTGGGGTAAATCTTCAAGTGAAAGAAGCTGGGGAGTTAATCTTCAGTAAGAAGCTGGGAGTAAATCTTCCAGTGAAAGAACGGGAGTTAATCTTCAGTGAAAAGCTGTAAATCTTCCAGTGAAAGAAGCTGGGAGTAAATCTTCCAGTGAAAAGCTGGGGGAATCTTCCAATGAAAGAAGCTGGGGAAAATCTTCAAGTGAAAGAAGCTGGGGAGTAAATCTTCAAGTGAAGAAGCTGGGAGTAAATCTTCAAGTGAAAGAAGCTGGGGAGTTAATCTTCCAAGAAAGCTGGAGTAAATCTTCCAGTGAAAGAAGCTGGAGTAAATCTTCAAGTAAAGAAGCTGGGAGTAAATCTTCAAGTGAAAGAAGCTGGGAGTTAATCTTCCAGTGAAAGAAGCTGGGGGAAATCTTCCAGTGAAAGAAGCTGGGAGTTAATCTTCCAGTGAAAGAAGCTGGGAGTAAATCTTTAACTGAAAAAGCTGGGAGTAAATCTTCAAGTGATTCCCTCAAATAATTTAGCCAGATGAATGTCGCCAGCACTGGAGAGAGAGAGAGAGAGAGAGGCTACCCACCAGGGCACAGGGCGTGTGGGTTGGCCGGGAAAGTACTAACTGGCACCTCTTGTTGACCTAGCCAGGGGCCTCGTAGCTGCCACACACAGGATAACTCCTTCTCCTTACCATCATCCCCCACACCCTCCCTCACACACCTCCCTCACATACATTTAAATGATCCCTCTTACCATTATAAAAAAACACGTCCTCAAAGTAGAAAAAATAAGCAAATATAACAGAGAAATAATATATTGCGCTCGTTGGGACCTCGACTTAAGGTGGTGGTGGGCACACGGTGAATACATTTAAATTCTTTTGGCCATTCATAGGCAGTTTACCCAATAGCCTCTAGGAACGACGCGAAATATAATCTTCAACTTACACATTTTCGCCCAAGGTGAGAGAGAGAGAGAGAGACAGGGGAGGGGAGAAAACATATTGAACGAAGTAAGTAGTATGTTTTAGTGGCGTAGTCGTCGGGGGTGTGGGGGATGGGGTGTGTGGGGGGATGGGGTGTGTGGGGGAGGGGGTGTGTGGGGAGGTGTGTGGGGGAGGGGTGTGTGGGGGAAGGGGGGGTGTGTGGGGGAGGGGAGGGAGGTGTTAGAGTTATCGTCACGGCTCTCCCCCTCCCTCCTAGAAGGTCTTCAATAGAACGTTATCTCAGCGAAGTGTCAGGTCTCTCAGGGCAGTTTCTGATGAGTTATTAGACGCTAATTTGGGGACCGTGAACTTAAGTTAGGCCGTTAAACGCGTTCCTTAATTTCCTACTTACGAGTAAAATTTATCGTAGGGAACTTTTGTGTGAATCTGGAGTCAAGGTGTGGATGGTTATGGCGACCCTATCCACATACCCACCACTACAGTACCCCACATACCTACCCACCCTACCCACATACCTACCCACCCACCTAGAGTACCCACATACCCACCTACCTACCCACCACCTAGTACCCAAATACCCTACCTACCCACCCACCTACAGTGCCACATACCCAACCTACCTACCACCCACCTACAGTACCCACATACCCACCTACCACCACCCACCTAATAACCATTTCTCCTTCCTTTACCCTAATACTGTTCCCTACCTAATACTGTTCCCTTACCTAATACTGTCCTACTTACCCTAATACTGTCCACCTAATCTGTCACCTTACTAATACTGTCACCTTACCCTAATACTGTTCCTTACCCTAATACTGTCACCTTACCCATACTGTCACCTTACCTAATACTGTCACCTTACCCTAATACTGTTCCCTTACCTAATACTGTCACCTTACCCTAATACTGTCCTTACCTAATACTGTCACCTTACCTAATACTGTTCCCTTACCCTAATACTGTCACCTTACCCTAATACTGTCACCTTATAATACTGTCACTTTAATACTGTCACCTTACCTAATCACCTTACCCAATACTGTCACCTACCTAATACTTCCTTACCTAATACTGCCCTACTTACCCTAATACTGTTCCCTCCTAATACTGTCACCTTACCTAATACTGTTCTACCTAATATCCTTACCCTAATACTGTTCCTTACCATACTGTCCTACCACCCTAACCCTTACCCTAATACTGTTCCCTTACCTAATACTGTCACCTTACCCTAATACTGTTCCTTACCCTAATACTGTTTCCTTACCTAATACTGTCACCTTACCTATACTGTTCCCTTACCCTAATACTGTTCCCTTACCTAATACTGTCACCTTACCCTAATACTGTCACCTTACCCTAATACTGTTACCTTACCTAATACTGTTCCCACCTAATACTGTCACCTTACCTAATACTGTCACCTTACCTAATATGTCACCTTACCTAATACTGTCACCTACCCTAATACTGTCACCCCTAATACTGTTCCTTACCCTAATACTGTTATATACTGCCCTACTAATACTCCTTACCATACTGTCACCTTACCATAATACTGTCACCTTACCCAATACTCCAATACTCCTTACCTAATACTGTCACCCCACTGTTCCCTTACCCTAATACTGTTTCCTTACCTATACTGTCACCTTACCTAATACTGTTCCCTTACCTAATACAGTCACCTTACCTAATACTGTTCCCCCTAATACTGTCACCTTACCTAATACTGTTCCCTTACCCTAATACTGTTCCCTTACCCTAATACTGTCACCTTACCTAATACTGTCACCTTACCCTAATATTTACCCCCTACTGTCACTCCCATACTGTTCCTTACCCTAATACTGTTCCTACCACTGTTCCTTACCCCTAATACTGTCTTACCCTAATACTGTCACCTTACCTAATACTGTCTTACCTAATACTGTCACCTTACCCTAATACTGTTCCTTCCCTAATACTGTTCCTTACCCTAATACTGTTCCTTCCTATACTGTCATATCCTAATACTGTTCCTTACCCTAATACTGTCACCTTACCCTAATACTGTTCCCTTCCCTAATACTGTCACCTTACCTAATACTGTTCCCTTACCTAATACATCCTTACCTAATACTGTTCCCTTACCCAATACTGTTCCCTTACCTAATACTGTCCCCTTACCCTAATACTGTCACCTTACCCTAATACTGTCACCTTACCTAATACTGTTTCCCTTACCCTAATACTGTTCCTTACCTAATACTGTCACTTACCTATCTGCACTACCTCTACCTAATACTGTCACTTTACTATCTGTCCTTACCCTAATACTGTCAACCCTAATACTGTTCCTTACCTAATACTGTTCCTTACCTAATACTGTCACCTTACCCTAATACTGTCACCTTACCCTAATACTGTCACCTTACCTAATACTGTCACCTTACCTAATACTGTTCATACCTAATACTGTTCCTTACCCTAATACTGTTTCCTTACCCTAATACTGTCACCTTATCCTAATACTGTTCCTTACCCTAATACTGTCACCTTACCCTAATACTGTTCCTTACCCTAATACTGTCACCTTACCTAATACTGTTCCCTTACCTAATACTGTTCCTTACCTAATACTGTTCCTTACCATACTGTCACCTTACCTAATACTGTCACCTTACCTAATACTGTTCCCTTACCCTAATCTGTCCCCCTAATACTGTCCTTACCCTAATACTGTTCCCTTACCTAATACTGTCACCTTACCCTAATACTGTCACCTTACCCTAATACTGTCACCTTACCTAATACTGTTCACTACCCCTAATACTGTTACCTTACCCTAATACTGTTCCTTACCCTAATACTGTTCCCTTACCTAATACTGTCACCTTACCCTAATACTGTTCCTTACCTAATACTGTCACCTTACCCTAATACTGTCACTTACCCTAATACTGTTCCCTTACCCTAATACTGTTCCTTACCCTAATACTGTCACCTTACTAATATATCCTTACCTAATACTGTCACCTTACCTAATACTGTCACCTTACCTAATACTGTCTGCCCTAATACTGTTCCCTTACTCTGTACTGTTACCTTACACTAATACTGTTCCCTTACCTAATACTGTTCCTTACCTAATACTGTCACTACCTAATACTGTCATACCTAATACTGTTCCCTTACCCTAATACTGTTCCTTACCTAATACTGTTCACCTCATTACCCTAATACTGTTCCACTTACCTAATACTGTCACCTTACCCTAATACTGTTTCCACTTACCTAATGCTATTTTCCTAATACTGTTCCTTACCCTAATACTGTCACCTTACCTAATACTGTTCCTTACCTAATACTGTTCCTTACCCTAATACTGTTCCTTACCTAATACTGTCACCTTACCCTAATACTGTCACCTTACCCTAATACTGTTTCCTTACCTAATACTGTTCCTTACCCTAATACTGTCACCTTACCTATTACTGTCACCTTACCTAATACTGTCACCTTACCCAATACTGTCACCTTACCTAATACTGTTTCCCTTACCTAATACTGTTACCTTACCTAATACTGTTTCCTTACCTAATACTGTTCCTTACCTAATACTGTCACCTTACCCTAATACTGTCACCTTACCTAATACTGTCACCTTACCTAATACTGTCCCCATACCTAATACTGTTCATACACCTAATACTGTTTCCTTGCCTAATGCACGATTTCCTTACCTAATACTGTCACCTTATCCTAATACTGTTCCTTTAATACTGTCACCTTGCCTAATACTGTCCTTACCCTAATACTGTCACCTTACCCTAATACTGTTCCTTACCTAATACTGTTCCTTACCCTAATACTGTTCCTTACCTAATACTGTCACCTTACCCTAATACTGTCACCTTACCTAATACTGTTTCACCTAATACTGTCACCTTACCTAATACTGTCACCTTACCTAATACTGTTCCTTACCTAATACTGTCACCTTACCTAATACTGTCACCTTACCTAATACTGTCACCTTACCCTAATACTGTTCCTTACCCTAATACTGTTACCTTACCCTAATACTGTTCCTTACCCTAATACTGTTTCCCTTACCCTAATACTGTCACCTTACCCTAATACTGTTACCTTACCCTAATACTGTCACCCACCCTAATACTGTCACCTACCCTACTACTGTCACCCTACTACTAGTACGCCTTCCTACCACGTGCACCACGCCCACTACTAGTACCACGCCTCCCTACCACGTGCACCACGCCCACCACTACAACCACGCCTTCCTACCACGTGCACCACGCCCACTACTACTACCACGCCTCCCTACCACGTGCACCACGCCCACTACTACTACCACGCCTCCCTACCACGTGCACTACACCTTTCA
>NW_024753803.1:20000-27500 GCF_018991925.1 Homarus americanus | reverse complement strand
GAGGTAGTGGGGTGGGGTGGGGTTGGGAGGGGTGGGGTTGGGGTGGTGGGTTGAGGGGTAGGTGGAGGGAGGTTGAGGGGTATGGTGGGTTGAGGGTGGTGGGGTTGAGGGGTATGGTGGGTGGAGGGGAGGGTTGAGGTATGGTGGGGTGGAGTAGGGGAGTTGAGGGGCATGATGGGTTGGGGTGGTGGGTTGAGAGGCATGGTGGGTGGAGTGAGGTTGAGGGGTATGGTGGTTGGGGTGGTGGGTTGAGGGGCATGGTGGGTTGAGGGCATGATGGGTTGGGGTGGTGGGTTGAGGGGTGGTGGGTAGAGGAGGGGTTGAGGGGCATGGTGGGTTGGGGTGGTGGGGTTGAGGGGCATGGTGGCAGAGTGAGGTTGAGGGGAAGGATGGCTGGGGCAGGGGCTGAGGGCAATGGTGGGCAGAGTGGGGAGGCTGAGGGGTACAGGGTTGGGGTGGTGGAAGGAGGGGTATGGTGGGGTGGGGGGTGAGAAGGAGGGGGTATAGTGGAGAAGGAAGATGACACGATATTAGGGGTGTTGGTGGGGTGAGGAAGTAAGTCAAGAAGAGGAGTGGGAAGAGGAGGAGAGGAGGAGAGGAGGAAGAGGAGGAGGAGGAAGAGGAGGCCAAGGAGGAAGAGGAGGAGGCTCAAGGAGGAAGAGGAGGAGGCTGAGGAGGAAGAGGAGGAGGCTGAGGAGGAAGAGGGAGGGAGGCAGGAGGAAGAGGGAGGAGGCCAAGGAGGGAAGAGGAGGAGGCCAAGGAGGAAGAAGAGGAGACCAAGGAGGAAGAAGAGGAGGCTGAGGAGGAAGAGGAGGAGGAGGAGAGGAGGAAGAGGAAGAGGAGGAGGCTAAGGAGGAAGAAGAGGGGGATAAGGAGGGAAGAAGAGGAGGCCGAGGAGGAAGAGGGAGGAGGTTGAGGAGGAAGAGGGAGGAGGCCAAGGAGGTAGAGGAGGAGCAAAGGATGAGGAAGAGGAGTAGGCAAGGAGGAAGAAGAGGAGACTAAGGAGGAAGAAGAGGGAGGCTGAGGGGAGGAAGAGAGGGAGGAGGCCAAGGAGGAAGAGAGGAGGCTAAGGAGGAAGAGGAGGAGGGAGGAAGAAGGAGGAGGCTAAGGAGGAAGAGGAGGGAGGGGAGAGGAAGAGGAGGAGGCCAAGGAGGAAGAAGAGGAGCAAGGGAGAAGAAGAGGAGAAGGAGGAAAGGGAGGGAGGCGAGGAGGAAGAGGAGGAGGCAAGGAGGAAGAGGAGGAGGCCAAGGAGGAAGAGGAGGAGGCCAAGGAGGAAAGGAGGAGGCGAGGAGGAAGAAGAGGAGCCAAGGAGGAAGAGGAGGAGGCTGAGAGGAAGAAGAGGAGCCAAGGAGGAAGAGGAGGAGGCCAAGGAGGAAGAGGAGAGGCCAAGAGGAAGAGAGGAGGTGAGGAGGAAGAAGAGGAGGCCAAGGAGGAAGAGGAGGAGGCCAAGGAGGAAGAGGAAGGAGGAAGAGAGGAGGCCAAGGAGGAAGAGGAGGAGGCCAAGGAGGAAAAGAAGAGGAGCATAAGAGGAGCAGGCCGAGGAGGGGGAAGAGGCAGGTTATGGTGGCACGAGTGAGGGATGAAGAAGAATGAAAGAGTATGATGAAGTATGATGATGATGATGGTGGAGGGTATAGTGTACAGTACAGTAGTATAGTGAAAGAAAATGAAAGGCGATAATATTCCAACAAAAACAACAACAAACAAGTACACAAGCAATGACAAGGTAATAATAATAAAGAAGAAGAAGAAGAAGAAGAAGAAGAAGAAGAAGAAGAAGAAGAAAGAAAGAGAGGAAGAAGAAGAAGAAAAGAAGAGGAAGAAGAAGAAGAAGAAAGAGGAAGAATTGTGTCATGACGGCAACATAACCATCAATCAATATTTGTAAACAGTGATCTTAATGTGGTGAAAAAAATAAATACAATTATCACATCAGTAGAAGGAAAGAGGACGAGGGTGTGTGGGGGTGTGTGGGGTGGGGGTGGGGGTGGGGTGTGTGGGGGTGTGTGGGTGTGTAGGGGTGTGGGTGTGTGGGTGTGTGTGTGTGTAGGGGTTGTGTGGGTGTGTGTGTGTAGGGGATCGGTTATGGTGGTGGTTGTGGTGTGGTACTGAGGAGGGTGGTGTGAGGGAGGGGGGTGGTAGAAGGTGGAGGGGAAAGCAGGGGGAAAAAGAGGGTGGGGTGAGGAGTTGGAGGTAGAGAAGGGGAGGGTGGAGGGGGAGGTGGAGGGAAAGGGAGGGGTAGAAGGAAGGAGGAAGGAAGGGAGAGGTGTGGGGGAATGGGCAGGGGTGATGGGAAGTGGGAGGGGTGGATGGAAAGGAGGATGGGGTGGAGGGAAGGGGGAAACTAGTTCAAGGATGTGGATGAAAGGGGAGGGGTTTGGAGAGGGGGGCAGTTAGCTGATCCGTTCGTCAGGTATTAACATGCCCAATGTACCCCCCACACACACACGCACTCACACACCCTAATCTTCCCCCACACACGCAAGCCCTAACCTCTCTCACACACCTTCTCCCAAGACACGCACGCACACACTCCCCAGCCTCCCCAACATACAAGCCAAAACCCACACCTCAAGCCTCCCCACACCCACACACATGAGCTTCCCCACCCCCCCATATATTCCTCCAACACACAAGTGAAAGTGACACATCTGGGAAGGGGATGATGATGATGATGATGATGATGATGATGATGATGATGGTGGTGGTGATGATGATGAGATGATGATGGTGATGATGATGGTGATGATGATGAGATGATGATGGTGGTGGGTGATGATGAGATGATGATGGTGATGGTAGGATGATGATGGTGATGATGATGATGAGATGATGGTGGTGGTGATGATGATGGTGATGATGATGATGATGATGGTGGTGGGGATAGTGATAGATGACAAAGTTGACAGCAGACGATGGAGATGACAATTGTGAAGGGTATGCAGCGACAGCTGATGGTGGTGATGGTGATGATGTAGTGGCGATTGTGGTGGTGTATTGTGGTGGTGTATTGGTGATGACATAAGACGACCACACAACACCAGTGACGCGACCTCACCTATTGACTCATGATGACCTGGCGATGACAACCAACTTACTGACTACTCCTGCCTGACCTCACCGCCCCCTCACCTTAAATCTCATTCCTCACTCGCCCCTCACCTCCCCAAATTCAAGTTCCCCCTCACCCCCATGCCCCTAACTTAGGAGAGTCGACCCGAGGAAAAATTCAAGGGTGGGTGGGTGGGTGGGGGAGGGTGGGTGGGTGGGCAGGCAGCACACGGTCGGGGGCGCCTAACAAGAAGTGGAACAAAGGAAGCTGGAAAGTTACATGACGACACAGATAAACCGAAAAGTTAAGGCCGGCGCAAACACCACCAACTGCGGGGGGAGGAGGGGGAGGGGGAGGGGGAGGGAGAGGGGCCAAGGAAGGGAGAGAGGGAGAGAGGGGAAGGAGACGGAGAAAGGGGTGTGAAAAGGTGAGAGGGAGGGAGAGAGAGAGAGAGAGAGAGAGAGAGAACGAAGGGGGGAGATAAAGGTCAAGGGAGGGGGAGGCTAACACAGTGTCAACACCCAGGTGAACTAGGTCAGGTCAAACATTCACACGCGGTGATAGTTGGTGGGCAGGCAGAGACGAAGGCAGGTGGGCAGGACAAAGGCCTGTAGCCTGCATGTCATCACTAACCACAACACAATCCAGCTTGCCTAGCCCAAAATTACCTATCATCACCCTAAAACTAACCTAGCCATCACTAGCACAGCCTATCCATCACCTCACCTAACCTAACCTAACCCAGCCATACTCAGAAAATGTCAAGAACGTCAGGAAATGTTTACAGGAATTTTGTCCACCACCAGCAGCAGCACCGACAAGGCCCCCGCAGTGCCGGCCCAGGACCTTCACACGAGGTGCCGGCAGGACCCCGCCCTCCCCCAAGTGTGACTCTCTCCACCGTATGTGACGCAACACCGGCCAGACTAATGTATGTATTAGTCTGTCTGTCTGTCTGTCTACCCAGTGATGGTGATTGAAGGGAGAAGGCGGAAGGAGGAGGGTGGAGGAAAAGAAGAGGTGGGAGGAGAAGGTGGGAGGAAGGAGAGAAGAAATGGAGGAAGGAGGGTGGAGGGAGAAAGGAGAAAAGGGAGTGGAGGAAGGAGAAAGGGGTGGGAGGAAGGAGAAAGGGGGTGGGAGGAGAAGGGGTGGGAGGAAGGAGAAAGGGTGGGAGGAAAAGAAGGAGGGGTGGAGGAAGAAGGAGGTGGGGAAGGAGAAGAGGTGGGAGGAAGGAGAAAGAGGTAGGGAGGAAGGAGGGGTGGAGGAAAAGAAGGAGGAGTGGGGAAGGAGAAGGGGTGGAGAGGAAGGAGAAGGGTGGAGAGGAAGAGGGAGGGTGGAGGGAAGGAGAAGGGTGGAGAGGGAAGGAGAAAGGGGTGGAGGGAAAAGAGGGAATGGAGTGGGAGGAAGGAGAAGGGGTGGGAGGAAGGAGGGGTGGAGGAAGGAGAAGGGGGTGGGAGGAAGGAGAAGAGGGGGTGGGAGGAAAGGAGAAAGGGGTGGAGGAAGGAGAAGGGGTGGGAGGAGAGAAGGAGTGGGAGGAAGGAGAAAGGGGTGGGAGGAAGGAGGAGGGTGGAGGAAGAAAGGAGAATGGAGGAAGAAGGAGAGTGGGGAAGGAGAAAGGGGGTGGAGGGAAGAAGAGAAGGGGTGGAGGGAAAGGAGAAAGGGGTGGAGGAAGGAGAATGGGTGGGAGGAAGAGGAGAAGGGGTGGGAGGAAGAAGGAGGGGTGGAGGAAGGAGGAAAGGGGTGGGAGGAAAGGAGATGGGGTGGAAAGGAAGGAGAAGGGGTGGGGAAAAGGAGAAAGGGGTGGGAGGAAAGGAGAAGGGGTGGAGAGGAAAGGAGAAAGGGGTGGGAGGAAGGAGAAGGGGTGGGAGGAAGGAGAAGGGGGTGGGAGGAAGGAGGGTGGAGGAAGGAGAAGGGGTGGAGAAGGAAAGGAGAAAGGGGTGGAGGAAGGAGAAGTGGAGGAAGGAGGGGTGGAGGAAGAAGGAGGGTGGAGGAAGGAGAAGAGGGTGGGAGGAAGGAGAAGAAGGGGGTGGGAGGAAGGAGAAAAGGGGGTGGGAGGGGAAGGAGAAAGGGGGTGGGAGGAAAGGAGAAGGGGTGGAGGAAGGAGAAAGGGGTGGAGGAAGGAGGGGTGGAGGAAGGAGAAAGGGGTGGAGGAAGGAGAAGGGGTGGAGGAAAGGAGAAAGGGGTGGGAGGAAGGAGAAGGGGAGTGGAGGAAGGAGAAGGGGGTGGGAGGAAGGAGAAGGGGTGGGAGGAAGGAGAAGGGGTGGAGGAAAGGAGAAGGGGTGGAGGAAGGAGAAGGGGTGGAGAGGAAGGAGAAGGGGTGGAGGAAAGGAGGTGGAGGAAGGAGAAAGGGTGGAGGAAGGAGAAGGGTGGAGGAAGGAGAAAGGGTGGGAGGAAGAAGAGAGAAGAGTGGAGGAAGGAGAAAGGGGTGGAGGAAAAGGAGAAGGGGGTGGAGGAAGGAGAAGGGGTGGGAGGAAGGAGAAGGGGTGGGAGGAAAAGGAGAAGGGTGGGAGGAAGGAGAAGGGTGGAGGAAGGAGAAGGGGTGGAGGAAGGAGGGGTGGAGGAAAAGGAGAAAGGTGGAGGAAGGAGAAGAGGGGTGGAGGAAGGAGAAAGGGAGTGGGAGGAAGGAGAAAGAGTGGAGGAAGGAGAAGGGGTGGAGGAAGGAGAAGAGTGGAGGAAGGAGGGGAGGAGGAAAAGAAAGGAGGGGTGGGGGAAAGGAGAAGGGGTGGGAGGAAGGAGAAGGGGTGGGAGGAAGAAGGAGGATGGAGGGAAGGAAGAAGGATAAGAGAGGAGGTAGGGGAAGGAAGAGAGAGGAAAAATAAGAATAAATAAGAGAGGGATGTTGCAAAGAAGGAGGGATGGAAGGATAGAGGAGAGGAAATCGCTGGACACGCCCCATGATCAACATTAAAAAATATACTCGAACAGGAGAAAAAAATACGCTGTTACAGCTACAGCAACCACCACTACTACACAGCAACTACAGCAGCAGCCACCTACTACTGCAACAGCCACCACTGCTGCTACACCACCACTGCAACAGCAACCACCACCACGCACAGCAACAGCCACCACCACTGCAACAACCACCACTACTGCAACCACCACTGCAACAGCCACCACTGCACAGCAACAGCCACCACCACTACAACAACCACTACACACTACAGCAACCACCACTACTGCAACTACAGCCACCACAACTGCAACAACAGCCACCACTACTACAGCAACAGCCACCACCACTGCAACAGCAACCACCACTGCTACAGCAGCAGCCACCACAGCAACAGCCACCACTGCCCCACTACAACAACCACCACTGCTACTGCAGCCACCACTGCAGCCACAGCCACCACCACTACTGCAACAGCAGCCACCACCACTGCAACAACAGCCACCACTACTACAACCACCACTGCTGCAACAGCCACCACCACTACTACAACAACAGCCACCACCACTGCACAGCAGCCACCACTGCTGCAACACACAGCCACCACTGCACAGCTACAGCCACCACAGCTGCAACAACAACCACCACTACTACAGCAACAACCACCTACTACAACAACAACCACCACTACTACAACAACAACCACCACAACTGCAAGCCACCACTACTACAGCCACCACTGCTGCAACACAGCACACACTGCTACAACAGCAACCACCACTACTACAACAACAACCACCACTACTACAACAACAGCCACCACTACTACAGCAACAGCCACCACTGCTACAACAACAGCAGCCACCACCACTACTGCAACACAGCCACCACCACTGCAACAGCCACCACTACTACAGCTACAGCCACCACTACTGCAACTGCAGCCCCACTACTGCAACCACCACTGCTACAACAAGCCACCACCACTACTGCAGCAACAACCACCACCACTGCTGCAGCAGCCACCTGCTACAACTGCAGCCACCACTACTGCAACCAGCCACCACTGCTACAGCCACCACTGCTACAACACAGCCACCCACTGCTACAACACAGCCACCACTACTGCAACAGCAGCCACCACTGCACAGCCACACAGCACAAGCAACAGCCACCACTACTGCAAGCAACAGCCACCACTGCTGCAGCAACAGCCACCACTACTGCAACACAGCAGCCACCACTGCTACAACAGCTACCACTGCACAGCAACAGCCACCACTGTGCAACAGCCACCACTGCTACAGCCACCACTGCTGCAACAGCCACCACCACTGCAACAACGCCACCACTGCTGCAACAACACCACTACCTGCCACAACCCCACTACTACAGCAGCACTGCAACTACAACCACCACTACTGCAACTACTACTACTACTATTACTACTACTGCTACAAGATAACACACAACCACAACTGCAACACCACCATCACATTTATAGTCCACCACAACTACCACCATTAAAACCACAACTACCATTAAAACCACAGCT
>NW_024753803.1:10000-17500 GCF_018991925.1 Homarus americanus | reverse complement strand
TCACCTGCAAGCATAAACAGACTTACCTAAAGAGCACCGACTTTCCCCAATATAACTAAACAACTTTCCCTAACATACACAAAACTATACTAGAATGCACAAAAACTTCATTAAAATACATAAAACTTTACCCGAATGCACATAACTTGGCCATAATACACAAAACTTTATCAGAATGCACAAAACTTCATTAAAATACATAAAACTTTACATGCAATAAACTTCATTAGAATGCACAAAACTTCACCAGAATGCACAAAATTTATTAGAATACACAAAAGTTTACCAGAATGCACAAAACTTCACCATATTATACAAAACTTTACCAGAATGCACAAAACTTCATTAAAATGCATAACATTTAACCAGAATGTACACACACACACACTTTCACTTTAGGCCATGAAGACATCCTGACAGGAGAGTGAGTGAACATGGCGTGGTGTGGCAACCTTTACAATAATGACTCATCATATATGCACACGTGATGAAAGTGACTGGTGATCGGGGGGAGGGGGTCAGGCCTTATATGTACCAGCAGCCCAACACACTCAGAATATAACTTGGAAGATCAGAATATTAACTTGGAAGATCAGAATATAACTTGGAAGATCAGAATATTAACTTGGAAACTCAGAATATAACTTGGAAGATCAGAATATTAACTTGGAAGATCAGAATATTAACTTGGAAACTCAGAATATAACTTGGAAACTCAGAATATAACTTGGAAGATCAGAATATTAACTTGGAAACTCAGAATATAACTTGGAAGATCAGAATATTAACTTGGAAACTCAGAATATTACTTGGAAGATCAGAATATTAACTTGAAAACTCAGAATATTACTTGGAAAATCAGAATATATTTGGAAATCAGGTAATTAACCCGGAATAAACTATGAAACAGAAAATACTCATAAACTTAGAAACCTCTCTGTCTCTAAAATAAACTCAGAAAAAAAATCTTACAACTCAGAAAATAACTCAAAATACACAAAACGACTCATAATCTAACTCATAATACACCCAGAAATCAAGACCATACAGGTGTGTTCACGGGCCAAGTCCCTCATTAGGTCAGCCCCAAAACGGGTTAGGAAAGGTAAACACGTGCACTAAACCGCACTTGTATTATGCACTCGGTTTATGCACTTTAATCCTTCTTATCGACTGTGTAGGAGGTAGGAATCGCTCATTAGTGTGTGTGTGTGTGTGTGTGTGTGTGTGTGTGTGTGTGTGTGTGTGTGTGAGTAAAAGGTCACTTGTTATAATAGTGGCATTTAAATATCAATATATATCCAGACAGACAGACAGACAGACAGATAGAATGACGGGTAAACAGATATAAATATGCAATCAAATTAAAGAAAAATAGACGGACAGATAATGCATATAATCGTCACAAGTGTCTGTCAAGTCAACACTACTAATGTAAATATAAATCATCCAATTATGTATTTACATCACCTGAAGATTAGACACCCAAGCTAATTTCACCTGAAGATTAACCACACCAACGCTATACCTGGGTTAGGTGAGCGTTAGGGTGATTAACATTCAGGTGAACTAAGGTGAGGGTGTCCAATATATAGGTGGTCGTTTATACATGCAGTATGGGGGGGGGGGTACTCAAAGTGTGATGGTCTAGCATGTACAAGGAACACCATGACAATATAACACGGTAATGTTTACTTTTGGTGCCGGACATAGTCAATTATTTAATCGAGGTTGAACGATGCATAATAATAATAATAATAATAATAATAATAATAATACTGTAATGATGATGATAATAATAATAATAATACGAAGAAAAACAGTTTAAGGGGTGAAAAAAATAACAATAATAACAATAATAATAATAATAACGAATAATAACGATAATAATAATAATGACAATAATAATAATACAATACAAAATAAAAATAACGATAATAAAATTAACGATAATAATAATAATAATAATACGAATAATAAAAAATAATAATAACGATAATAATAATAATGACAACAATAATAATACGAATAAAAAAAATAACAATAATAACGATAATAACAATAATGATAATAATAATAATAATGACAATAATAATAATAATACGAATAAAAACAAATATAAAAATAACAATAACGATAATAATAATACGAATAATAAAAATAACAAACAAATAATAATAATAATAATAATAATGACAATAATAACAAAAAATAATAATAATAACGTAATAATATTAATAACGATAATAACAGTAATAACGATAACAACGATAACAGTCAGAACCAAGGGATGCCTCAAGACTCACCTGGTCGGGGCTACAAGAGACGGAGTCAACATCTAAGGGCAAGAAACTCTGCCTTAAGAGATCGTCCGCCTGGCCAAGTGGAAATTAAATTGCGTTGAACTAAAGGTGTTAGGAGATAATGGGTCAGAATTTTGTTTGAGAAGGTCGCTCTCCACGCTGACTAATCATGTCTCATTACAATACCTGTGTGTGTGTGTGTGTGTGTGTGTGTGTGTCTGTGTGAGAGAGAGAGAAGAGAAAGACTGTGTTTATTTGTGCATGTAAGTTTTGTGTGTGTGTGTGTGTGTGTGTGTCTGTGTGAGAGAGAGAGAAGAGAAAGACTGTGTTTATTTGTGCATGTAAGTTTTTGTGTGAGTGTGTGTGTGTTTCTTTAAGTGTGTGTGTGTGTTTCTTTAAGTGTGTGTGTGTGTGTATAATATAATTCACACAAGGTAAAATCATCTATAACAAAAGCTAAACACAAACTAACTGTACAATATAGCCACATTATAACCACACGAACAATTTAGTTTATTAAAAAAATAACCTAATCCTTAACACTAACACGAAAAATTTAGCACCAATTAACACTGTACGTTCACCAATTATTACCACCGTACGTTCACCATTACCACCGGACGTTCACCAATTAACACCGCACGTTCACCAATTAATATTCATAGCATTAAAACACAAAATTTCCAGATTTAAGTTAAGCTCCAGGCACAATAACACCACAAGGAGACTCCAGTGCAACGCAGGAGTGAGGGATACCACCATACCTTTACCTGCAGCATACCTTGGCCCTCAAACTAGAAACTAAAGGTAACGTTCAATAATATGGTCATTTTAGTGTTCAAGTTATCACCTAGCACCGTATGCCTCTCGTTACTAGTACTGCTCTTAACTAACGTATAAATAAATTAGCAAAATAAATCACATTACGAAATGAACCACATTATGTTAGGTTAGGTCATTACTATGCAAGTTGGTTATGGTATACTGCGGCCAAAAAATCTCCTGAACCTAACCTAACCACAGGTAGCAATACAAGCTTTATATAACTCACTATACAACAGGTGAAAGGACTTAAAAAAAAAAATAAACGCCATAACATCATAGACCTGTCCATCACGCCATTAAAAAAAATTACATATTTACATGAAGAAATAACATAACGATTTTTTTGGTATATTTGTGTAGAAGAGCTTATGAATTTGTCCACAATAAATATAGGGTATTATAGTCCTGCGGTAAGAGGCTTAAATCACACACACACACATGAATTATTGCTATAACCAAGATGTGAACAAAAAAGGTGTAAATTGTCTACGTAACTCGTAACCTAACCTAACCCTACACATGTCCACCATTTATAACCTAACCTAACCTAACACATATCCACCATTTATAACCTAACCTAACCTAACCTAACCTTACACATGTCCACCATTTATAACCTAACCTAACACATATCCACCATTTATAACCTAACACATATCCTGTTTATAACCTAACCTAACCCTACACATATCCCACCATTTATAACCTATAACCTAACCTAACACATATCCCACCATTTATAGCCTAGCACCTAACCTAACCCTACACATGTCCACCATTTATAACCTAACCTAACCTAACACATATCCACCATTTATAACCTAACCTAACCTAACCTAACCTTACACATGTCCACCATTTATAACCTAACCTAACACATATCCACCATTTATAACCTAACCTAACCTTACACATGTCCACCATTTATAACCTAAACTAACCTCGTCAAGTCCACAACTAATTAAAACAATAAGGTTAAAATTTCCAAAAACACGAACAGGAGGAAACAATTTCAAACTAAACAATTTCTTCTTAAACTATAAAAAAAAATCAAAAATGAAACAAACACAAAATTTCCTCAAGCAAAAACAAAACAATAATGAGGAAATTAAAACAGTAATCTTTCTACCACGTTTAAATCGGCAAAAAAACAAAAGGTCCAGCAAGGTTTTTTTTTCCCACAGTAAAGAGTAAATTAAAATCCATGACATTTAGCGGACGTCATATAAAAAAGGTTCACTTCATCACGGCTTTTATAACGGAGGGAAATTACCAGACAAAATACCATCATATTTCTCTCAAGTGTAAAGTACAAGGGAATATCACTCTCTCAAGTGTAAAGTACAAGGGAATATCTTTCTCTTAAGTGTAAAGTACAAGGGAATATCACTCTCTCAAGTGTAAAGTACAAGGGAATATCACTCTCTCAAGTGTAAAGTACAAGGGAATATCTTTCTCTTAAATGTAAAGTACAAGGGAATATCTTTCTCTCAAGTGTAAAGTACAAGGGAATATCACTCTCTCAAGTGTAAAGTACAAGGGAATATCACTCTCTCAAGTGTAAAGTACAAGGGAATATCTTTCTCTTAAGTGTAAAGTACAAGGGAATATCTTTCTCTCAAGTGTAAAGTACAAGGGAATATCTTTCTCTCAAGTGTAAAGTACAAGGGAATATCACTCTCTCAAGTGTAAAGTACAAGGGAATATCTTTCTCTCAAGTGTAAAGTACAAGGGATTAAAGTGACTTAAAACCCCCACCTAAGTCACTGGAATGAGGAAATAAACTACTTAAATCACCTACTTACATTGTTTTTTCCCCATACTTGTTCATAAAAGGAAAAGTGAAAGTGTCGAACATTGCAAAAAGTAAAAGTTTAATTTCAATAACTCCTACACTGAGCTAAATACAATACTGTTTGCCTCAAGAGAGTAAATAAAATAAATAAATAAAATGTGAATTCTTGCAACAACAACGATAACAATAATAATAATAATAATAATACCACAAATAAAAATAATAATAATAATAATAATAATAATAATAATAATAACAAATAATAATAATAATAATAATAATAATAATAATAATAATAATAATGATCATTAAAAGGTGTCCCTCACAGCCTACCAGACACACAAGTGGAATTTCCGATTTTCCACTATAATGACGAAACGAAATCCGTGACATTTTACACCTGGGAGGGGGTGGGAGGGGGGGGAGGGGGGGGGGGGGTTTGTAGAAGGGCATTTATATTATCAAGGTACTCCACTAGCCTTTCTCTCTCTCTCTCAATGTCTCTTTCTTTCTACCTCTCTCAATGTCTCTCTCTCTCTCTCTGTCTCTCTCTCTCTCTCGTCATCAATGTGTGAGAGCGGTCACTGTGTCAGCCGCGAACACTCATAAAAACTTAAAACCAACCCCGAAGCTGCGACTGGGGAAACAGACGGTAAAGGACGGGAAATAGACGGTAAAGGACGGGAAATAGACGGTAAAGGGCGGGAAATAGACGGTAAAGGGCGGGAAATAGACGGTAAAGGGCGGGAAATAGACGGTAAAGGGCGGGAAATAGACGGTAAAGGACGGGAAACAGACGGCAAAGGGCGGGAAATAGACTGTAAGGACGGGAAATAGACGGTAAAGGACGGGAAAATAGACGGCAAAATGGCGGAAATAGACGGTAAAGGGCGGAAATAGACGGTAAAGGGCGGGAAATAGACGGTAAAAAGGGCGGGAAATAGGACGGTAAAGGACGGGAAACAGACGGTAAAGGACGGGAAACAGGGACGGTAAAGGACGGAAATAGACGGTAAAGGGCGGGAAATAGACGGTAAAGGACGGGAAATAGACGGTAAAGGGCGGGAAATAGGACGGTAAAGGAAGGGAGATACAGTAGGTGGTAAGAACGGGAAACTGACGATAAGAACGGCAGGAAAAACAGACGGTATGGACAGGGAAACACACGATAAGAACGTTAAATCAAACAATTACGGATAGAAAACAGACGAAAAAAGACAGAACAAAGAGAGGAATTGACACGGAATGAAAAGTAAAAAAAAAAAAAAAAAAAACGTGAACCCCTAAAATGAAAAAAAATTGCTCAACTAGAGTCTCGGGCATAAACAGACGCCATCTTGGTCACCATCTTGTCCTTGGCAACAGTTTTTAGAGGGGGGAGTGTAGAAGGAATGTCTTATACGTCACATACTATATCCAGGGAGGAGGAGGAGGGAAGGAGGGGGAGACGAAGGAGAAGCAGGAGGAGGAATACAAGCAGAAGGAAGGAGGAGGAAAGGGAAGAGGAGGAATAGGAGGAGGAGGAGGAAAAAGGAGGAGAAGAAGATGGAGAAGCAGAAGCAGGAGATGAAGGAGGAGGAGGAAAAAGAAAAAAGGAGGAGTGTGAAGCAAGGAGAAGAAGAAGAAGAAGAAGAAGAAGAAGAAGAAGAAGAAGAGGAAGAAGAAGAACGAGGAAGAGAAGGACAAGCAACATTATGCAAATTCAACGAGAAAAGGAGGAGGCTGTCGGTGAGGTTTGAAGGTTGACAAAAGTTTCAGTAAGTTAATGTGTGGTCCCTTAACCGGTGTTCTAAGTGGTGGTAACTGGTTAATGTGTGGTCCCTTAACAGGTGTTCTAAGTGGTGGTAACTGGTTAATGTGTGGCCCCTTAACCGGTGTTCTAAGTGGTGGTAACTGGTTAATGTGTGGTCCCCTTAACTGGTGTTCTAAGTGGTGGTAACTGGTTAATGTGTGGTCCCCTTAACCGGTGTTCTAAGTGGTGGTAACTGGTTAATGTGTGGTCCCCTTAACTGATGTTCTAAGTGGTGGTAACTGGTTAATGTGTGGTCCCCTTAACCGGTGTTCTAAGTGGTGGTAACTGGTTAATGTGTGGTCCCCTTAACTGGTGTTCTAAGTGGTGGTAACTGGTTAATGTGTGGTCCCCTTAACCGGTGTTCTAAGTGGTGGTAACTGGTTAATGTGTGGTCCCCTTAACCGGTGTTCTAACATAACTAGGCTTCATACTCACAAAGATTCAAACCCTACATAACTAGGGTTCAGATTCACAAAAGATTCACATCACTAGGGTTCAGATTCACAAAAAAGATTCAAAACCCCACATCAAAGAACCGATCTAACTGGTCAACTTTAAGCAAGAACACCAAAAACCAAGATTCCAAATGGCCTCAAAATTTCACTCTGACTCGAGCCATAGGTATATATACGTTCTCTTAGCGCCAGATAAGGACAGACATTACCATAGTCTTACATAACTTAACTGAACCCGGTCTGGTTGGTGAAGCGACCGGAGGAAGAGGGAAGGAAGGAAGGGAAGGAAGGGAAGAGAAAGGGAAGGAGAGGGCAGAGTAGAGAGGGAAG
>NW_024753803.1:0-5000 GCF_018991925.1 Homarus americanus | reverse complement strand
GACCTGACCTGATCTAACCCGACCCAACTTTTCATTCTTAATTTATTATTTACGAAACATTCACAACTCTTTACAATTAACACAGATGAATAACTGAATAATAATATGAAGAGAAATGGTCAACGAATGTAAAAAAAAATGTAAAAAAATAAAATAAACATGAATAATTTTTAATGATTCACAAAAATATTCTTCAAAATTCTTCATCATTTTAACTCAATTACGAAAAGACATCAATAACTCTGAAATAAAGAAACACAACACTAAATACGACATGATATAACGAAACATAACACGACGATAATAAAAATAAAAAATAAAAAAATAAAATATCAATAAATATAAAATGAGTTATCTGACCACACATTTCCATATTCAACTTGACGTGAGCATTTAGTTAACTCTCTCTACCGTCACCACCTGTAAGTATAATTATTTAGTAATACGTTTAAATTTCTGTTAATATTACACTTTGAAATAGGCCTATACTGAAAATTGGTTAGGTTAGGTTAGGTTGGGTTGGGATAGGTTTGATTAGGTTAAGTTAGGTTAGGTAAACCCAGGGTAAACTGCCTGAACTAACAACACGAACACCCGATTACGCCACGAACCCTCGAGTAAACCCACGACCAGGTAAACCTTCTACCAGGTAAACCCTCGACCAGGTAAACCCACTACCGGTAAACCCTCGACCAGGTAAAACCCACGACCAGGTAAACCTTCTACCAGGTAAACCTTCGACCAGGTAAACCCTCGACCAGGTAAACCTTCGACCAGGTAAACCTGGCCAAATAAACCTCGACCAGGTAAACCACCAGGTAAACCTTCGACCAGATAAACCCTTGACCAGGTAAACCTCGGCCAAGTAACCTCGACCAGGTAAACCTCGGCCAGTAAACCTCGACCAAGTAAACCCTCGACCAGGTAAACCCTTGGCCAAATAAACCTCGACCAGGTAAACCTCGGCCAGGTAAACCCTCGGCCAGGTAAACCTTCGACCAGGTAAACCTCGACCAGGTAAACCT
This sequence comes from Homarus americanus, assembly GCF_018991925.1. Taxonomy (NCBI): domain Eukaryota; kingdom Metazoa; phylum Arthropoda; class Malacostraca; order Decapoda; family Nephropidae; genus Homarus; species Homarus americanus. The sequence continues at coordinate 3,975 of NW_024753803.1, read as the reverse complement.
CGACCAGGTAAAACCTCGACCAGGTAAACCTCGACCAGGAACCCTCGACCAGGTAAACCCTCGACCAGGTAAACCTCGACCAGGTAAAACCTCGACCAGGTAACCCTTCGACCAGGTAAACCCTCGACCAGGTAAACTCGACCAGGTAAACCCGTCAATAAAGAGTAACCTAACACACCTGACGACGCTGAGTACTGAAAGACTGTTTGAAGACCGAGGGTAAAAAGACCCGATTGACTTCAAGGTGGGTGAGTGAGAGAGAGAGAGAGAGAGAGAGAGAGAGAGAGAGAGAGAGAGAGAGAGAGATAAGAAAACAGAAGAAGTGACAGAAAAAGAATAGAGAAAGGCAGAGAGGGAGAAAGAGAAGAAAAGAGAAATGAGAGAGAGGAGAAGAGAAAGAAATAGAAGAGAAGAACAAAAGAGAAACGAACAAAAAACAAAACACACACACACACACCACACACACACACACACACACACACACACACACAAACACACACACACACACACACACACACACACACACACACGAGGAGGTCGACCTATAGCCTCTGTGGATACACGGATTGAATAGATTGCTCCACACACTCAAGTCACCAGCCAGGGTCTTGAGTTACGGACCAACAACATTTATTATGTGAAGGGAAGAGGAGGAGAGGGAAAGGGAAGAGGAGAGGAGGGAAGAGGGAGGAGGGGGAGGGAGAGGAGGGGAAGAGGAGGAGAGGAAAGGGTAGAGGAGAGGGAGAGGGAAGAAGAGGAGGAGAGGAAAGGTAGAGGAAGAAGAGGGTTGGAAGAGGAGAGGAGGGGAGGAAGAGGAGAGAGGAAAGGGTGAGAGGAAGAAGAGGGGGAAAAGGAAGAAGAGAGTAGGAAGAGAGAGAGAGGGAAGAAGAGGGGTAGGGAAGAGGAGAGGAAAATGAAAAGGAAGAAAGGAAGAGAGGATAGGAAGAAGAGAGGACGTGAAGAAGAGAGGAAAAGAGAAAAGGTAAGAGAGAAAGGGGAAGAAGAAGAGAGGAAAATGAGATAGAAGAGAGAAAAAGGAAATATACGAGAAAAAAGATAAAAAAAAAACTAAATAAAAACAGCCATCACTGGACCTTCACTACATTCACTGGATGGAGGAAAAGTCAAGATCAGGGCTTAAAGACATTTCTAAAAATCCATTCAATCTTGTCTTGGTATTCAGTGACGCAGGAGGCACCAAGTTTCTCCTTCCGGCTCACAAAAAAGACAAAAAAATATTTCCCCCAAAAAATCATAAAAAACTATATATATGCTATTTTTGGGGGGATATAATAGACGTGTCCAACAAAAATTCCATGAAGCAGTTCTTTCCCAAAAATTCCCTAACACAGCAGTTCTTTCCCCACAAAATCCCCTAACACAGCAGTTCTTTCCCAAAATTCCCTAACACAGCAGTTCTTCCAAAATCCCCCACAGCAGTTCTTCCCCCAAAATTCCCTAACACAGCAAGTTCTTTCCCAAAACCTAACACAGCAGTTCTTTCCAAAAACCCCTAACACAGCAGTTCTTTCCCCAAAAACCCCAACACAGCAGTTCTTTCCCACAAAATTCACTAACACAGCAGTTCTTTCCACAAAATCCCCTAACACAGCAGTTCTTTCCCCAAAATCCCCTAACACAGCAGTTCTTTCCAAAATCCCCTAACACAGCAGTTCTTCCCAAAATCTCCCACAGCATCTTTCCCACAAAATTCACAAAATTCCCCACACAGTAGTTCCCTCCCCCAAAATTCCCCAACAAAGAGAGAGAGAGAGAGAGAGAGAGAGAGAGAGAGAGAGAGAGAGAGAGAGAGAGAGAGAGACAGACAGACAGACAGACAGACAGACAGACAGACAGACAGACAGACAGACAAGGCAACCGTCGAGAACCACAGCACGATGAGGAGGAGAAAGGAGGAGGTGAGGGTGAGGAAGGAGGAGGAGAGGAGGATATGGAAGTCCGCTGACAACTTGAAACTTCTTACAACTCACATCAACCTGGACTTATGGCCAACAACACGGGTCATGCCACCTGCCTTAGTCTAAACAAGTAACATCTGCTGCCTAAACAAGTAACTATAAGGTAGCTACTGGTAACAACTGCTGTTTAAAGTAACGAAGGAATTGGCAACACCTATTGTTTAAACCTGAAGATTAAACAATCTAGCTTATTTCACCAGAAAATTAACCAACCTAACGCTAACCAAACCTCACCCAACGTCTCCACACTAACTAAACCTCACCCAACCTAACACTAACCAAATCCAACCAACCTAACGCTAGCCCGAATCCAACCCACCTAACACTCAACTAAAACCCAACTAACCCACTAACCCATCAAATAATTCAAAACCTCACCTAACCAACCCACTAACCAAATCACCTAACCTAACACTAACCAAACTCAACCAACCCAACGCTAAACAAACCTAACCCAACCATCCTACACTAACCAAACCTAACCAACCTAACTAACCAAACCTAACCTAACCAACCCTATCTCCCAACCAACCTAACACTAACCAATCCCACATCTCCTACATAGAGTAAAGGTGTTTAATTATCAGGTAAAGCAGTTCAATTAACAGGTGATCCGCAAACAAATTGGGTTATCAAGACATGTTAGGAGAGCTATCAAGTCCCCAAGCGAGGTAAAAAAATATATATATATCTCATTCCTGGAGATAATTGTTCTGTATGTTAATTGCTATGATGGTTGGTAGATAGTCCCAGGTAAGATAGTCTCAGGTAAGGTAGCCTCAGGTAAGGTAGCCTCAGGTAAGATAGTCTCAGGTAAGATAGTCTCAGGTAAGGTAGCCTCAGGTAAGGTAGCCTCAGGTAAGGTAGCCCTCAGGTAAGATAGTCCCAGGTAAGATAGTCTCAGGGTAAGGTAGCCTCAGGTAAGGTAGCCTCAGGTAAGGTAGCCTCAGGTAAGATAGTTCTGTAAGATAGTCTCAGGTAAGGTAGTCTCAGGTAAGGTAGCCTCAGGCAAGATAGTCTCAGGTAAGGTAGTCTAGGCAGACAGTAAGATAGTCTCAGGTAAGGTAGTTCCAGGTAAGGTAGCCTCAGGTAAGATAGTCTCGGTGGTAGTCTCAGGTAAGATAGCGCCAGGTAAGATAGTTCCAGGTAAGTAGCCTCTTGAAGGAGATAGCCAAGGTAGCCTCAGGTAAGATAGTCTCAGGTAAGGTAGTCTCAGGTAAGATAGCGCTCAGGTAAGGTAGCCTCAGGTAAGATAGCCTCAGTTGAGATAGCCTAAGGTAGCCTCAGGTAAGATAGTCTCAGGTAAGGTAGCCTCAGGTTAGATAGCCTCAGGTAGGGTAGCCTCAGGTAGGGTAGCCTCAGGTTAGATAGCATCAGGTAAGATAGCCTCAGGTATTAAGATCAACTGAAGATTAGACACCTCAGCTTATATCACTTGATGATTTAACACTTCTCGCTATACTATGTGGGTTAGGTTAGGTAATGTTAGTTTGTTAGGTAATGTTAGTTTAGGTTAGGTTATGTTAGATGAGGTTAGGTTAATCTATGTTAGACTGTTAGGGTTATGTTAGGTTACCATGTTACCGTATGTTAGGTTAGGTTATGTTAGAATACGTTAGGTAAGGTTACTGTATGTTAGGTTAGGTTATGCTAGAATACGTTAGATTAGTCATGTTAGGTTAGCGTTAGAATACGTTAGATTAGGTTACCGTATATGTTAGGTTAATTTGTTATCCTAAATTAGAATAACGTTAAGGTCAAAATTTAACCACCTAAAAAAATAAATTAAAGGTATGTCTAATCTTCAGGTGCTTCCTTACATCTTGACTCGGGGGGAAAGTTCACATATAACACACTCAACTTAAGAGCCTCCACAGTGACTCAACTCGCAAGCAAACACTTAACGAGACCGGATATAGAGATGGCTGGTGTGTGTGTGTGTGTGTGTGTGTGTGTGAGGTGTAGTAACATGCAACTGAAACTGAAGCATACTGAT
>NW_024753802.1:0-14341 GCF_018991925.1 Homarus americanus | reverse complement strand
GGGTGCCTGGCCCTCACACCCCGGGTCATGTCACTGAAGCGGTGCACGGCCCTCATACCCCGGCTCATGGACCTAAAGGGGTGCCCGGCCCTCACACCCCAGGCCATGGGGTTGAAGCGGTTCCCGGCGCTCACACCACGGGGCATGGAGCTGAAGAGGTGCCCGGCCATCACACCCCGGTTCATAGCTCTGTAAGGGTGCCCGGCCCTCACACCCCGTTTCATGGCACTGAAGGAATGCCCGGCCCTCACACCCGGCTCATGGCACTGAAGGGGTGCCCGGCCCTGACGCCCCTAGTCATGTCACTGAAGGGGTGCCCGGCCCTCACATCCCGGGTCATGGCACTGAATCGGTGCCCAGCCGTCACACCCCTGGCCATGGCACTGAAGGTGTGCCCGGCCCTCACACCCCTGGTTATAGACCTAAACGGGTGCCCGTCCCTCACACCCCGGTTCATGGCACTGAAAGGGGGCCCGGACCACACACCACGGGTCATGTCATTAAAGGGGTGCCCGGCCCTCATACTCTGGGTCATGGTGCTTGAGGGGTGCCCGGACCTCACACCCCGATTCTTGGCACTGGTAATCGATCCCGGCCCTCACACCCCAGGTCATAGTGCTGAAGGGTTGCCCGGCCCTCACATCCCGGGTCATGGCACTGAAGGAGTGACGGGCCCTCACACCCCGGGTCATGGCACTCAAAGGGTGCCCGGCCCACACACTCCAGGTTCATGTCACTGAAAGGGTGCCCGGCCCTCACACCCCGGGTCATAGCACTGAAGGGGTGCCCGGCCCTCACACCCCGATTCATGGCACTGAAATCATGCCCAGCCCTCACACCCCGGGTCATGGTGCTGAAGGGGTGCCCGGCCCTCACACCTGGATTCATGGCACTGAATGGGTGACCGGCCCTCACACCCCGGGTCATGTGAAGGGGTGCCCGCACCTCACACCCCGTTTCTTGGTGTAATAGGCCCCTGTCTCATCAACAGAACGTATTATATAAATGGGTCAATACATCTGATATTATATTCAGATTCACCACCCTGTAACTTTCCACTGTCTATGAGTAAGACATGAGATTGACACGTGAGCGGGCAACTTACCCAAGAGGGCGAGACCCATAGCTCAGCTTTTCTGTAAGCACGCACTGCGATGCCCCTAAGCTTCAGTAGCTCACCACAACTCATATCGTAAGGACGTGACCTAACGTATATTATACATAAACGCCGTCCCTTTCTCATTCACTCCTAGACAGTGAGACTTACGGTTGATATACACTCAGGAATTATATATACAACCTTTTATAATAAAACAAAGGAACTTCCATTTGGGTTTCGTTACTTAAAACCCAAATATAAATATGTGTGAACGGACTGGTTAATTGGACAAGCAGCCTATTCATTGGCACAGAAGGGGTTCCCGGCCCTCACACCCCGGGTCATGGCACTGAAGGTGTGCCCGGCCCTCACACCCCTGGTCATAGACCTAAACGGGTGCCCGGCTCTCACAGCCCGGGTCATGGGGCTGAAGGGGTGCCCGGCCCTCACACCCCGGGTCATGGCACTGAAGGGGTGCCCGGCCCATCCACTACAGGTCATGCCAATGAAGGGGTGCCCGGCCTTCACACCCCGGTTCATGTCACTGAAAGGGTGCCCGGCCCTCACACCCAGGGACATAGCACTGAAGGGGTGCCCGGCCCTCATACCCCGGGTCATGGTGCTGGAGGTGTGCCCGGCCTTTACACCCCGTTTCATGGCACTGAAAGGGTGCCTGGCCCTCACACCCCGGTTCATGTCACTGAAGGGGTGCCCGGCCTTCACACCCCGGTTCATGGAACTGAAGGGGTGCACGGCCAATCCACTACGGGTCATGTCATTGAAAGGGTGCCCGGCCCTCACACCCCGGTTCATGTCACTGAAAGGGTGCCCGGCCCTCACACCCAGGGACATCGCACTGAAGGGGTGCCCGGCCCTCATACCCCGGGACATGGTGCTGGAGGTGTGCCTGGCCTTTACACCCCATTTCATGGCACTGAAAGGGTGCCCGGCCCTCACACCCAGGGACATCGCACTGAAGGGGTGCCCGGCCCTCATACCCCGGGACATGGTGCTGGAGGTGTGCCTGGCCTTTACACCCCTGTTTCATGGCACTGAAAGGGTGCCCGGCCTCACACCCGGTTCATGTCACTGAAGGGGTGCCTGGCCTTCACCCTGCTCATGGAACTGAAGGGGTGCCCGGCCCTCACACACCGGGTCATGGTGCTGAAGGGGTGCTCGGCCCTCACACCCAGGGTCATGGTGCTGAAAGGGTGCCCGGCCCTCAAACCCCGGGTCATGTCACTATAGAGGTGCCAGGCCCTCACACTCCAGGTCATGTCACTGAAGAGGTACCCGGCCCTCACATCCCGGGTCATGGCACTGATGAGGTGCCCGGCCGTCACACCCCTGGCCATGGCACTGAAGGTGTGCCCGGCCCTCACACCCGTGGTCATAGAGCTAAACGAGTGTCTGGCCCTCACACCCCTGGTCATAGACCTAAACGAGTGCCCGGCCCTCACACCCCGGGTCATGGGGCTGAAGGGGTGACCGGCCCTCACACCCCGGGTCATAGCAAAGAAAGGGTGCCCGGCCCACACACCCCGGGTCATGTCATTGAAGGGGTGCCCGGCCCTCACACCCCGGGTCATGTCACTGAAAGTGTGCCCGGCCCTCACACCCCGGGTCATAGCACTGAAGGGGTGCTCGGCCCTCATACCCCAGGTCATGGTGCTGGAGGGGTGACCGGCCCTCACACCCTTATTCACGGCACTGAAATCGAGGCCGGCCCTCACACCCCGGGTCTTGGAGCTGAAAAGGTGCCCGGCCCTCACACCCCGATTCATGGCACTGAAGGGGTGCCCGGCCCTCACACCCCGGGTCATGTGAAGGGGTGCCCGGCCCTCACACCCCGGTTCACAGCACTGTAGGGTTGCCCGGCCTTCACATCCCATTTCATGGCACTGAAATAGTGCCCGGCCGTCACACCCCTGGCCATGGCATTGAAGGTGTGCCTTGCCCTCACACCCCTGGTTATAGACCTAAACGGGTGCCCGGCCCTCACACTCCGGGTCATGGCACTGAAAGGGTACCCGGCAAACACACCCCGGGTCGTGTCATTGAAGGGGTGCCCGGCCCTTATACCCCGTGTCATGGTGCTAGAGGGGTGCCCGGCCCTCACACCCCGATTCATGGCACTGAAATCGAGCCCGGCCCTCACACCCCGGGTCATGGTGCAGTAAGGGTGCCCGGCCCTCACACCCCGGGTCATGTCACTGAAGGAGTCACCGGCCCTCACACCCAGGGTCATGGCACTGAAAGGGTGCCCGGCCCACACACTCCGGGTCATGTCATTGATAAGTGCCCGGCCTCACACCCCTGGGTCATGTCACTGAAAGGGTGCGGCCTCACTCCCGGGTCAGGCACTGAAGGGGTGCCCGCCCATACCCCGGGGTAATGGTGCTGAGGGATGCCCGGCCCTCACACCCCTGGATTCATGGAACTAAATGAGCCTGGCCCTCACACCCCGTTTCATGGCACTGGAAGGGGTGCCCGCCCTGATGCCCCAGGTCGTCATTGAAGGTCTGACCAACAATTCCAGGTCATGGCACTGAAGCGGGTGCCCGGCCCACCCACCTGGGGTCAGCAGTCATCAAGGGGTGCCCGGCCTCAACTGCTCATAGCACCAAAGGGTGCCAGCCCTCACACCCCGGCTCATGGCATTGGAAGGGGTGCCTGGCCCCTCACACTCCAAGTGTCATGCTGGAGGGGTGCCCGGCCCTCACACCCCGGGACATGTCACTAAAGGGGTGCCTAGCCCTCACACCCCGGGTCATGTCACTGAAGCGGTGCACGGCCCACATACCCCGGGTCATGGACCTAAAGGGGTGCCCGGCCCTCACACCACAGGCCATGGGGTTGAAGCGGTTCCCGGCGCTCACACAACGGGTCATGGAGCTGCAGGGGTGCCCGGCCATCACACCCCGATTCATGGCACTCAAAAGGTGCCCGGCCCTCACACCCCGTGTCATGTGAAGGGGTGCCCGGCCCTCACACTCTGGTTCATTGCTCTGTAGGGGTGGCCGGCCCTCACACCCAGTTTCATGGCACTGAAGGAGTGCCCGGCCCTCACACCCCGGCTCATGGCACTGAAGGGGTGCCCGGCCCTGACGCCCCTTGTCATGTCACTGAAGGGGTGCCCGGCCCTCACACCCCTGGCCCTGGCACTGAAGGTGTGCCCGGCCCTCACACCCTTGGTTATAGACCTAAACGGGTGCCCGTCCCTCACACCCCGGTTCACGGCACTGAAAGGGGGCCCGGACCACACACCTCGGGTCATGTCATTAAAGGGGTGCCCGGCCCTCATACCCTGGGTCATGGTGCTTGAGGTGTGCCCGGACCTCACACCCCGATTCTTGGCACTGAAATCGAGCCCGGCCCTCACACCCCGGGTCATAGTGCTGAAGGGTTGCCCGGCCCTCCCCTTCCGGGTCATGGCACTGAAGGAGTGAAGGGCCCTCACACCCCGGGTCATGGCACTCAAAGGGTGCCCGGCCCACACACTCCAGGTTCATGTCATTGAAGGGGTTCCCGGTCCTCACACCCCGTTTCATTTCACTGAAAGGGTGCCCGGACCTCACACCCCGGGTCATAGCACTGAAGAGGTGCCCGGCCCTCACACCCCTGGTCATAGACCTAAACGGGTGCCCGGCCCTCACAGCCCGGGTCATGGGGCTGAAGGGGTGCCCGGTTTCTCACACCCCGGGTCATGGCACTGAAGGAGTGACCGGCCCTCACACCCCGGCTCATTGCACTGAAAGGGTGCCCGGCCCATCCACTACGGGTAATGTCATTGAAGAGGTGCCCGGCCCTCACACCCCGGTTCACGTCACTGAAAGGGTGCTCGGGCCTCACACCCCGGGACATAGCACTGAAGGGGTGCCCGGCCCTCACACCCCGGTTCATGTCACTGAAGGGGTGCCCGGCCCTCACACACCGGGTCATGGTGCTGAAGGGGTGCCCGGCCCTCACACCCAGGGTCATGGTGCTGAAAGGGTGCCCGCCCCTGACGCCCCGGGTCATGTCATTGGAAGGGTTCCGGCCTCAGACCTGGTCATGGCACTGAAGGTGTGCCCGGCCCTCACACCCCTGGTCATAGACCTAAACGGGTGCCTGGCCCTCACAGCCTGTGTCATCATGGGCCAAGGTGCTCTGGCCTCACAGCCCGGTCAGGGGCTGGGCTGAAGGGGTGCCCGGCTCACACCCCGGGTCATGGCACTGCTGGGAGTGACCGGCCCGCCACACCCCGGCTCATTGCATGAAAGGTGCCCGGCCATCCACTACGGGGTCATGCTTGGTTGAAGAGGTGCCCACTTCACACCTGTGTTCACGTCACAGAAAGGGTGCCTGGGCCTCACACCCTGGGACATAAGCACTGAAGGGGTGCCCGGCCCTCACACTGGTTCATGTCACACAAGGGGTGCCTGGCCCTCAAGGGCCGGGTCATGGTGCTGAAGTGGTGCCCGGCCCTACACCCCGATTCATGGCACTGAAAGGGTGCCCGGCCCTCACACCCCGGGTCATGTCACTATAGAGGTGCCAGGCCCTCACACTCCGGGTCATGTCACTGAAGAGGTACCCGGCCCTCACATCCCGGGTCATGGCACTGATGAGGTGCCCGGCCGTCACACCCCTGGCCATGGCACTGAAGGTGTGCCCGGCTCTCACACCCGTGGTCATACGAGCTAAACGAGTGTCCGGCCCTCACACCCCTGGTCATAGATCTAAACGAGTGCCCGGCCCTCACACCCCTGGTCATGGGGCTGAAGGGGTGACCGGCCCTCACACCCCGGGTCATATCACTGAAAGGGTGCCCGGCCCACACACCCCGGGTCATGTCATTGAAGGGGTGCCTGGCCCTGACACCCCGGTCATGTCACTGAAAGGGTGCCCAGCCCTCACACCCAGGGTCATAGCACTGAAGGGGTGCTCGACCCTCATACCCCAGGTCATGGTGCTGGAGGGGTGACCGGCCCTCACACCTTTATTCATGGCACTGAAATCGAGGCCGGCCCTCACACCCCGTGTCTTGGCGCTGAAGGGGTGCCCGGCCCTCACACCCCGATTCATGGCACTGAAGGGGTGCCCGGCCCTCACACCCCGGGTCATGTGAAGGGGTGCCCGGCCTTCACACCCCATTTCATGGCACTGAAATAGTGCCCGGCCCTCACACCCTGGGTCATGTCACTGAAGGGGTGCCCGGCCGTCACACCCCTGGCCATGGCACTGAAGGTGTGCCCGGCCCTCACACCCCTGGTTATAGACCTAATCGGGTGCCCGGACCTCACACCCCGGGTCATGGCACTGAAAGGGTACCCGGCAAACGCACACTGGGTCATGTCATTGAAGGGGTGCCCGGCCCTTATACCCCGTGGCATGGTGCTAGAGGGGTGCCCGGCCCTCACACCCCGATTCATGGCACTGAAATCGATGCTGGGCTCTCACACCTGGGTCATGGTGCTGTAGGTACCCGGCCCTCACACCCCTGGGTCATGGTGCCAAGGGTGCCTGGCCCTCACACCCCTGGGTCATGTCACTGAGGAGCCACTGGCCCTCACACCCAGGGTCATGGCACCAGCAGTCCGCCCACACCTGCACGCTGAAGGGGTGCCCGGCCCTCACACCCCGGGTCATGTCACTGAAAGGGTGCCCGGCCCTCACTCCCGGGTCATAGCACTGAAGGGGTGCCCGGCCCATATACCCCGGGTAATGGTGCTGGAGGGAAGCCCGGCCCTCACACCCCGATTCATGGAACTAAAATCGAGCCCGGACCTCACACCCCGTTTCATGGCACTGAAGGGGTGCCCGGCCCTGACGCCCCGGGTCATGTCACTGAAGGGGTTCCCGGCCCTCACACCCCAGGTCATGGCACTGAAGCGGTGCCCGGCCGTCACACCCCTGGACATGGCACTGAAGGTGTGAACGGCCCTCACACCCATTGTCATAGACCTAAACGGGTGCAGGGCCATCACACCAGGGTCATGGGGCTGAAGGGGTGCCCGGCCCTCACACCCCGGGTCATGGCACTGAAGGAGTGACCGGCCCTCACACACCGGTTCATGGCACTGAAAGGGTGGCCGGCCCACTCACTCCGGGTCATGTCATTGAAGGGGTGCCCGGCCCTCACACCCCGTTTCATAGCACTGAAAGGGTGCCCGGCACTCACACCCCGGTTCATGGCATTGAAGGGGTGCCCGGCCCTCACACTCCGGGTCATGGTGCTGGAGGGGTGCCCGGCCCTCACACCCCAGGTCATGGTGCTGGAGGGGTGACCGGCCCTCACACCCTTATTCATGGCACTGAAATCGAGGCCGGCCCTCACACCCCGTGTCTTGGCGCTGCTGGGTGCCTGGCCTCACACCTCGATTCATGGCACTGAAGGGGTGCACGGCCCTCACACCCCGGGTCATGTGAAGGGGTGCCCGGCCCTCACACCCCGGTTCACAGCACTGTAGGGTTGCCCGGCCTTCACACCCCATTTCATGGCACTGAAATAGTGCCCGGCCCTCACGCCCCGGGTCATGTCACTGAAGGGGTACCCGGCCGTCAAACCCCTGGCCATGGCACTGAAGGTGTACCCGGCCCTCACACCCCTGGTTATAGACCTAAACGGGTGCCCGGACCTCACACCCCGGGTTATGGCACTGAAAGGGTACCCGGCAAACACACACCGGGTCATGTCATTGAAGGGGTGCCCGGCCCTTATACCCCGTGTCATGGTGCTAGAGGGGTGCCCGGCCCTCACACCCCGATTCATGGCACTGAAATGGAGCCCGGCACTCACACCCCGGGTCATGGTGCTGTAAGGGTGCCCGGCCCTCACACCCCGGGTCATGTCACTGAAGGAGTCACCGGCTCTCACACCCAGGGTCATGGCACTGAAAGGGTGCCCGGCCCACGCACTCCGGGTCATGTCATTGAAGGGGTGCCCGGCCCTCACACCCCGGGTCATGTCACTGAAAGGGTGCCGGCCCTCACTCCCCGGGTCATAGTACTGAAGGGGTGCCCGGCCCATATACCCCGGGTAATGGTGCTGGAGGGATGCCCGGCCGTCACACCCCGATTCATGGAACTAAAATCGAGCCCGGCCCTCACACCCCGTTTCATGGCACTGAAGGGGTGCCCGGCCCTGATGCCCCAGGTCATGTCACTGAAGGGGTTCCCGGCCCTCACAACCCGGGTCATGGTGCTGAAGGGGTGCCCGGCCCTCACACCCTGATTCATGGCACTGAAGCGGTGCCCGGCCCTCACACCCATTGTCATAGACCTAAACGGGTGCAGGGCCATCACCCCAGGGTCATGGGGCTGTAGGGGTGCCCAGCCCTCACACCCCGGGTCATCGCACTGAAGGAGTGACAGGCCCTCACACACCGGTTCATGGCACTGAAAGGGTGCCCGCACTCACTCCGGGTCATGTCATTGAAGGGGTGCCCGGCCCTCACACCCCGTTTCATAGCACTGAAAGGGTGCCCGCCTCACACCCCGGTTCATGGCATGGAAGGTGCCCGCCTCACACCTGGGTCAGGTGCTGAGGTGCCCGGCCCTCACACCCCAGGTTATGGTGCTGGAGGGGTGACCGGCCCTCACACCCTTATTCATGGCTCTGAAATCGAGGCCGCCCCTCACACCCCGGGTCTTGGCGCTGAAGGGGTGCCCGGCCCTCACACCCCGATTCATGGCACTGAAGGGGTGCCCGGCCCTCACACCCCGGGTCATGTGAAGGGGTGCCCGGCCCTCACACCCCGGTTCACAGCACTGTAGGGTTGTCCGGCCTTCACACCCCATTTCATGGCACTGAAATAGTGCCCGGCACTCACACCCCAAGTCATGTCACTGAAGGGGTGCCCGGCCGTCACACCCCTGGCCATGGCACTGAAGGTGTACCCGGCCCTCACACCCCTGGTTATAGACCTAAACGGGTGCCCGGCCTTCACACCCCGGGTCATGGCACTGAAAGGGTACCCGGCAAACACACACCGGGTCATGTCATTGAAGGGGTGCCCGGCCCTTATACCCCGTGTCATGGTGCTAGAGGGGTGCCCGGCCCTCACACCCCGATTCATGGCACTGAAATGGAGCCCGGCACTCACACCCCGGGTCATGGTGCTGTAAGGGTGCCCGGCCCTCACACCCCGGGTCATGTCAAGCAAGCCTGGCCCTCACACCTGGGTCATGGTGCTGGAGGGTTGCCTGGCTCACACCCTGGGACATGTCACTAAAGGGTGCCGCCCCACACCCTGGGTCATGCGTCACTGAAGATGCACGCCCATATACACACTGGGTCAAGGGCCCAAAGGTGTCTGCCCCTCACACCACAGGCCAGTGGGGCTTGAAGCGGTTCCCGGCGCTCACACCACAGGTCATGGAGCTGAAGGGGTGCCCGGCCCTCACACCCCGATTCATGGCACTGAAAGGGTGCCCGGCCCTCACACCCCGGGTCATGTGAAGGGGTGCCCGGCCCTCACACCCCAGTTCACAGCACTGTAAGGTGTCCCGGCCTTCACACCCCATTTCATGGCACTGAAATAGTGCCCAGCCCTCACACCACGGGTCATGTCACTGAAGGGGAGCCCGGCCGTCACACCCCTGGCCATGGCACTGAAGGTGTGCCTTGCCCTCACACCCCTGGTTATAGACCTAAACGGGTGCCCGGCCCTCACACCCCGGGTCATGGCACTGAAAGGGTACCTGGTAAACACACCCCGGGTCATGTCATTGAAGGGGTGCCCGGACCTTATACCCCGTTTCATGGTGCTATAGGGGTGCCCGGCCCTCACACCCCGATTCATGGCACTGAAATCGAGCCCGGCCCTCACACCCTGGGTCATGGTGCTGTAAGGGTGCCCGGCCCTCACACCCCGGGTCATGGCACTGAAGGAGTCACCTGCCCTCACACCCAGGGTCATGGCACTGAACGGGTGCCCGGCCCACACACTCTTAAGGAAAGAGCTGGCGAAGTTAAAAGGAGAGGCTGGACGAGTAAAGCCAGTGTCTGACGAAAAATCAAACTAGTGGAAAGTCGTGAGTAGTGGGAGGACCAAGCTGGTGGTGAAGAAGCACTCGAAGGATACAACAACAACGACAACAACAGCTAAGTGTACCAACCCGTTCAGTCCCTTGATAGACGAATTGGACGTTAGTACAGTCAGGGGCAGGGATGACTCACAGGTAAGGTACATGGACAGGGCCTTTTGTGGTAAAAACAAAAATAGGATGAGGGTGTGTTTGCCAGGTGCTGGGGTGGGGGATATAGTTGATAGGATGGACAATATCTTGTCAGGTAATGGGAACAAACCCATTATCTGCCTCAGTGCAGGAGGCAATGATATTGGCCGGTGTAGGAGCGAGGAACTTCTTGATAAGTTCAAGGCAGCCATAGATCGTATTAGGACTAAGGGAGAGATCCCTATCATATGCGGTGTCCTGCCTAGAAGGAGAGTTGGCAGTGAATGGTTGTCAAGGGCAGTTGGTGTTAACGACCGTCTTGACAGATATTGCAAGTCAATATCAGTCCCATTCATTGACAACTGGGACAACTTCTATGGCAGAAGGGACCTTTATGCTAGGGATGGGGGTGCACCTGTCTAGGGATGGAGTAGCAACCCTGGCTGGGGCTCTAGAGGGGGCAGTTCAAAAGATATCGAAGTCTTTAAACTGCTAAGAGAACATGGGAGCACGGGGGTGGAGGAGACTGCAGTGGGAGCGGGTAAACAAGGCGAAAGATTACAGGGAAATAGTGTTAGGAATGATGACAAAATTAATTAGACAGGGAGTTTAAAATTAAACGCGGTAAGGGAAGGACTCAGAACACGACTAACTTAAATGTATACTACGCGGACAGTAGAAGTATGAGAAACAAAATGGATGATATTAAGGCCTTGGTATGTACCGAAGAAATCGATAAAATTGCATTCACTGAAACATGGATCAACATAGACACACGTGAATTACCAGTCGAATACCAAATTGCGGGTTACAAACTGTTCCATACCGATAGGCAGACCAGGAAAGGAGGCGGAGTAGCAATCTATGTTAGGGATAATCTGAAGTGTGAAATAAATAAGGAAATAAAAACTGAGAGGAATGCAGAAACAATTTGGATAGAATTAAGCGAAAGTCGGGAAAAATTAATCACAGGGGTAATATATAGACCCCCCAATCTTGATAGCGTCAATGAGCGACTTATCTGGGATGAAATGCGCAGGGCTTCCATACACAACAAAGTCTGTATAGTAGGCGACTTTAACCTTGGCCAAATAGATTGGACTGTCCTTACGGGTAACTCAGAATCAGAGGATTTTCTCGAGACGATCCAGGACTGCTTCCTAAGTCAACATATAACCGAACCCACCCGGGGTAATAATATACTGGATTTAGTTCTGACGAACAGAGAAAACCTCATTAGCAATGTCGAGGTAGGGAACGAACTTGCAAACAGCGATCACAAAGAAATTCGATTCCAGTTAGATTTTCAGGGCAGACGTAAGGAAAATTCCACTAAAGTACCAGATTTCAGAAGGGCAAACTTTGACAGCTTAAAGAGGCAGCTGAGAGAGGGGGTGTCGCGCTTGGCCGTGAACCTGACAGATGACACCGACCTGATAACGAGATCTGAGATTGCCGAGTTCCACGACAATTTAAATAGTGAGTTATTTAATGCACAAAGGCAGAACATACCATACAAAAAACTCAGATCAGACAACAATGACCCAAAATGGATAAATAATTATTTAAAGAACATCATTGGCCAAAGGAAGGCTATAGGTAGAAGGATAAATCGTGGCGAAATTCACCTCCGGGACTATTATAGGGTATTGGCGAGTAGAGTTAAAACCGAGATAAGGAAAGCAAAGAGGAATAATGAGGTAAGGATAGCAAGGGAGGCGTAAGACAAAACCCCAAAGGATTCTCTACCAAATGTATCAAACTAAAAACACGAGAAAAGATTGGACTAATACGGTCAGACTGGCGAGCTCACTGATAACTTAATGGGAGAAATGAGCAATAATTTGAATAAATATTTTTTCAACAGTTTTCACCACTGAAAATTTAAACATGATACCTGAGGCACCGACTCTATTCAGAGGTAGTGAAGAAAACAAATTAAGCGAGATAGTAGTGACCAGTAACGATGTTAGTAAGCAAACAGACAAACTAAAGCCTAATAAGTCACCTGGTCCTGATGAGATATTTGCCAGAGTATTAAAGGAATGTAAGGAAGAGCTTAGTATGCCCTTCGCAAAGTTGTTTAACATGTCCTTAAAAACAGGTGTAGTACCAGAATCCTGGAGGATAGCGAATGTAATACCGATTTTCAAGAAGGGGGATAGATCACTATCCTCTAACTACCGCCCAATCAGTCTAACATCAATAGTAGGCAAATTACTGGAAGCAATCATTTCAAACTCTATTCGAAATCACCTGGAGAAGCACCGATTGATCAATGATTCCCAGCATGGCTTCACAAGCGGACGTTCTTGCCTAACTAATCTATTAAAATTCTTTTCATCAGTTTTCGAATCAGTGGACGAGGGGCACAATTATGATGTGGTATATCTCGACTTTAGCAAAGCCTTCGACAGAGTCCCCCACGAAAAACTAATTAGAAAGGTAGAAGCTCATTGCATCAAAGGTGACATCCTTAAATGGATTAGGGCATGGTTACAGGACAGGAAACAGCGAGTGAGCATTAACGGCACTAAGTCCCATTGGAGCAACGTCACAAGTGGAGTTCCCCAAGGCTCCGCATTTCTGGACCATTATTATTATTATATACATATAAACGATATAGACATCGGCACAGACAAGCAACATAAGTAAATTTGCTGATGACACTAAAATAGACGTGTTATCAAATCTGACGAGGACTCTGCAAAACTACAGGAAGATCTAAACAAATTTTTCGAATGGTCGGAAAAATGGCAGATGAAATTCAATGTGGACAAATGTAAAGTACTCAGTATAAGAGATGTAAACAGGGAAACCAGTTACCAGATGAACAACGATGCCATTGTGGAATCCAACTGCGAGAGAGATTTAGGAGTAATGATAAGTAGGAATCTTAAGCCAAGTAAAATAATGCTGGTTTCAGAATAAGGCTAATAAAGTACTTGGTTCATACAAAGGAGAAGTTACAAGACTAGCCAGAGGTCATCCCTAAAACTGTATTCGTTCTTTGTGAGACCACACCTGGATTACGCAGTTCAGTTCTGGTCACCGTATTACAGAATGGATATAGAATCCTTGGAAAGAATTCAGAGGAGAATGACAAGACTAATCCCGGGCATTAGGAACCTTGAGTATAGAGACAGGTAAAAGCATCTTAATTTGCACTCCCTCGAGAGACGTAGAGCGAGGGGCGACCTGATAGAGGTGTATAAGTGGAAGACAGGGCTAAACAAAGGGGACATTACAAAGGTACTCAAATTATCCAACCAGGAGCGAACTCGTAACAATGGATTTAAATTAGACAAATTTAGATTTAGGCGTGAAATAGGTAGACACTGGTTTGGAAACAGAGTAGTGGATGAATGGAACAAGTTACCAAATATCATCATTAACTCGAATACGCTGAATTGCTTCAAACATAGGTTGGATGCTCATATGAGCAATAGGGGTTGGGTGTAAACGGGACTGCCCAGTATGGGCCAATAGGCCCGCTGCAGTTTCCTCCATTCTTATGTTCTTATGTTTTTATGTCTTTGAAGGGGTGCCCGGCCCTCACACCCCGGGTCATGTCACTGAAAGGGTGCCCGGCCCTCACTCCCCGGGTCATAGCACTGAAGGGGTGCCCGGCCCATATACCCCGGGTAATGGTGCTGGAGGGATGCCCGGACCTCACACCCCGATTTATGGAACTAAAATCGAGCCCGGCCCTCACACCCCGTTTCATGGCATTGAAGGGGTGCCCGGCCCTGATGCCCCGGGTCATGTCACTGAAGGGGTTCCCGGCCCTCACAACCCAGGTCATGGCACTGAAGCGGTGCCCGGGCGTCACACCCCTGGACATGGCACTGAAGGTGTGCCCGGCCCTAACACCCCTTGTCATAGACCTAAACGGGTGCCCGGCCATCACACCCCGGGTCATAGGGCTGAAGGGGTGCCCGGCCCTCACACCCCGGGTCATGGCACTGAAGGAGTGACCTGCCCTCACACCCCTGGTCATGGCACTGAAAGGGTGCCCGGCCAATCCACTACGGGTCATGTCATTGAAGGGGTGCCTGGCCCTCACACCCCGGTTCATGT
>NW_024753801.1:17500-31533 GCF_018991925.1 Homarus americanus | reverse complement strand
TGTTGCACTTCGTTTCAGTTACGTATTGCTGGAAGAAAGGAAAAGAAAGTAGAGGCAGGAAGGAAAGAAAGAAGGGAAAGAGATATGCTTGCCCTTTGTAGGCCACTACTTTACTCCTCCTTTAACAACCCCAATTCAATCATTTACATAATTGTTACTTTATTATCATCATCATCATCTCATCATCATCATCTATCATCATCATAACCATCATCATCATTATAAATAATCTTATCATCATCATCATCATCATCATCACCATCATCACGCTATCATCACCGTATCATCATCATCATCATCATCTCCATCATCATCTACCATCATCATCATCACAATCATCATCATCACCATCTATCTTATGTCTTGAAATATCATCACCATCATCATAATCACCATCTCACCACATCAAAATGATATCATCATCATCATCTCATCACCATCATCATCACCATCATCATCATATCATCGTCATCATCCTGTACATCATCATCATCACCATCGATAATCTTATCATCATCTTATCGTCATTTTGGTTGTATCATCTCATCATCATCATCATCTTCATCATCATCATCATCATCATCATCATCATATCATATCTGTGTCATCATCATCATCATCATCACCATCATCATCATCATCATCATCATCACCATCGTTATCATCGTAATCCATCGTCATCTCACCATCATCATCATCCATCATCATCATCTGTAAGTAATCATCATCCTGCATCATCATCATCGCCATCATTCGTCACCATCATCATCATCATCATCATCACTGTCGTCATCATCATCATCATCGTCACCATCATCATCATCCCATAGTGTCATGCCATCTGCGTGTATCATCATCATCACCATCATCATCATCATCATCGTCGTGCATCACATCATATGCCATTATTATCAATATCATCGTGCCGTCGTCATTATATTAATCATCACCCATCACTTAAATAATCATAATCGTATCATCATCACGTCGTCATCATCGTGCTGGTGGCAAATCAGAAATAAGTGTCATCATCATAAATCATCTCATCACCATCGGCATCGTCATCGTCGTCGTCGTCGTCGTCATCTATCAAAATCGTGTGCTTCGTCGTCACGTCACGTCGCCGTCAGTCGTCTTCGTCGTCGTCGCAGTGCCGTCATCATCACCATCATCGTCCTTGCATCCGCCATCATCGTCATTCGTGTCATTACCATGCATCATCACATCACATTAATTCGTCGTATCGCTTGTCACCATCATCATCATCATCACCATCATCGCATCATCACCATCGTCACCATCATCATCATCATCATCACCATCATCATCATCATTATCACTGTCCTGATCATCATCATCACATCACATCACCATTAATCATCATAATTATCATCACCTCATCATCATCACCATCATCATCGTCATTCATCTCACCATCACATGTCGCCATTCAGTGGTAATTAGCCATCATCTACCATCACCATCATCGTCACCATCGCATCATCGTCATCATCTCATCATATCCTGCATCCTGCGTCCGTCATCATCATGTGTGTCATGATGGTGTGCGTCACCATCACCACCATCAGTGGTCTTCATCATCATCGTATCGTTCGTCATCAAATAATCATCATCGTCGTCATCTTCATCGTCATCTACTGCATCATCATCATCATCACCATCATCATCATCACATCATCATCATCATCTTAATACTGTGCATCTATCAATTCATTCAGTAGCATCACCATCATCATCACGTCATGTGTCATCTATAATTTGTTTGGTTTCGGCTTTGCTCTGGGCTGCGTGTGGGTGTTACTTATATAATGGTGAAGTGTAACACTGGTCGGGATGTTAACCCGTTCAGGAGGTTGGCGGCTGCTCCGGGGTGTGGCATTTCCTCACAGTAATACTGGGGAGGGGAGGGGGGGGGAGGTGTGATAAAAGGGGAGGAGGAGGGACGGTCCTGAGGGACGTTGGTGGTGCTGGGGGAGGGAGAGGGTGGAGGGGGTGGGAGGGGGTAGGGGTTAGGGGGGAGGGGTAGGGGAGGGGGTGGGGAGGCAGGAGGGGGTACAAGGAGAAGGAGGGAGGGGTAGGAGAGGGAAGAGATAACTAACTTTTGATCCACACACACACAGAGACCTAATTTACCTGTTGCTGTGCCATGCTGTGATTGGATTATTGTGATTGGAGGAGTGTGGCTGTAATCCATAATGATGTGGGTATTTCTTGGCATATAGGCGTAGCCATTTTTAGTCTTGTTAGGTTCATTGCGAACGAGAACTGAAAAGTAACTTTCAATATAACGCAATATACGGGCCAAGAGGACTGTATGCATATGCAGGTGGGATGAATGCAGGCTTTGTGTTTAGTATTATTTTGACGTCACGGCAAACTAACCTATGAGAACAACGATAACGGTGACGTCTAGAACCTGGGCAGGGGACAACTATAGGAGTGACGTTGTAAAATAGCAATGGGGGCAGACGATATTGGTGGCGTCATAGGGCCTGGCTGTGGTACTATAAGTGACGTTAGGGTAAGCCATGATGAGGGTTAATTGCATTTGACAGTAGCGAGAACCTGGCCAATGGGGGACTATAAGTGACGTTATGAAAGCTATTGTAGGGACGGCTATTACGTTGGCGTAAGAAACCTGACCAATGGGGTAGAAATATTATATCAGCCTGAAATATAAGTGACGTCATGAAACCTGACCAATGAAACGTAAATAAAACTGATCCAATATCAATACTGCAAATAGGTTGTCGCATGTGAACAATCAACAACACAGTTGAACGTACTGTAGCCAGCTAACCTAACCCTAACCCCTAGCGCTATCCACCTGGACCGCTCTACCTCTCTACCTCACGCCTCTCTACCTGCAGTACTCTCTCTCTACCTCACAGTCTACCTCCCACAGTACCTCTCTACCTCCTACAGGCCTCTCTACCTCCGCGGTACCTCCTACCTCACAGTACCTCCTACCTCCTGGCCCTCTCTACCTCGTGCCTCCCTCCCACAGTGCCTCCCTCCCTGCCTCTACCTCCCACAATGCCTCCCTACCTCCAGGCTTGGGTGGTGGGGATGAAGCACATGCTTGTACTGGGCTGCACCAGTAAAGCTAAGTGGGGGCGATTCTCTCTCTCTCTCTCTCTCTCTCTCTCTCCTTGTTAATCCGTGTGTGTGTGTGTGTGTGTGTCTAGTGTATACGAGAATGTGTGGGCGTGGCGGATGGAACCTGTGTGGTGTGTGGGCGTGGTGCTGGGATCTGTGTGGCAGTGGGCGTGTGGCATAGTCAGTGTGTGTGGTGTGGTGCCCAGGATCTGTGTGTGGCGTGGGCGTGGCGTATAGTGGTGTGGCGGGGGTGTGGGCGTGGCGTATGGGCCGTGTAGGTTGGTACTGTGGGTGGCAGCGGTGGGATGTAGTGGTGTCAGAGTGGTACTATCTTTGACCTTCACCCTTTTAGCACTACCTTTCCCATACCTTTTCCACCCACTTCCCTTTTCGCCTATTAACCCGGATTTGGGGATTTTTTTCATCGTTATTCAGGGGATTTTACTCAAGAGTTCAAGTTACTCTTGAGGATTTCGATGGAAGGATTAACTAGATGAAGGCAGCATAAAGTGGATTTGTTTATCAGGTGGAAGGAAGGAGGAGGTAGGGGAGGAGGAAGGAAGGAAGGAGGAAGGAGGGAAGGGGGGTAGAGGAGGAGGAAGGAAGGAAGGAATGTTAGAAGTAGAAGGAAGGGGTAGGGAAGTAGGAAGGAAGGAAAAGAAGGAATGAATGAAAAGAAGAATTAAAGGAAGGAAAGAAAGGAAGCAAGAAGGGGGGAAGAAGAGGGAGGGAAAGAGGGAAGAAGGGAAAAGAGAAGGAAGGAAGGAAGTGGACGTATATGTGATGATGGAGGGAAGAGGGAAGAGAAGGAAAAGAATGAAAGGAAGGAAAGGAAGGAAGTAAGAAGAGGGAAGGAAAGAAAGGAAGGAAGGAAGGAAGAGGAAAGGAAGGAAGGAAGGAAGGAAGAGAGAAAGGAAGATGGAAGGAAGGAAGAGAAGAAGGGAAGGAAGGGAAGAAGGAAGGAAGGAGGAGGAAGTAAGAGAAGAGGAAGGAAGGAGGAAGGAAGAGGAAGGAAGAGAAAGGAAGGAAGGAGAGCGAAGGGAAGGAAGGGAAGAAGGGAGGGAAGAGTTGAAGGAAGGAAGAAGGAAAAAGGAGACCAAACCAAGAATAAAAAATGAACTTAATGAAAATAGGAAATAAAGAAGAACAAGACGACAAAGAAGGAAGGAATAGAAAGGAGGCGATAATGAAGTTAGAGAAAGAGGGAGAAGAAGACAAGGGAGGAAAAAGAAGAAAAAAGCGGAGATAATGAAAACAGGTGAAGAGGAGGAGGAGGAAGGATATGATATGGAGGAACTAGTGGGTGATGATGAAGGAAGGAAAGGAAAGAGGCGTGGACGACAAATACACCTACTTACACCCCTCACCCTCGCTTACCTAAACATTCATAGAATTTCCGGGAGGAGGAGGAGAGAAGGGAGGGAGGAAGGAGGGAGGGAGGGAGGGAGAGGGGGCAGAGTACTTAGGCTAGAAAGACAGGTATGGGTTGCTTTGAGTATTAGGTCATGGGCAGTGGATATAGGCAATAGGGGGGGCAAGGATTAGGTTAGGTGGTGAAAATGGATGACAACAACAACAATCACAACAACCCCTAATAGCAACAGACAATATGTATGTATTAACCTGCACAGCAGCACTGAGCTGGGAGGGACCTCCCTAGCGAAGTTCTTTTAATCTGTAGTTATTTAGCCTAGAGCGTACAACAAGTCTCTTGGCTCAAACTCTCTCTCTCTCTCTCTGTCTCTCTCTCTCTCTCTCTCTCTCTTGTTCTCTCTTTATTCTCTCTGTGGATGATGAGAGTGGTATCTCTCATTGGAGCTGCTTTGGTCAACCAGCCATTGGGCTCTTATGAACAAATATTGTACATTTACAAAGTAATGTTTATAGCCTAGATCATAAACATTCACACATTTAATATAAATGTATAAGTAATTTATTTATATGAACAGAATAAATATGTCTTGTGTATCAGTAAAGAACAAAAAATATTAATAATCTTTCTTAATAATTTTGTAATAAATAAATAAGTACAAAATTACAGGTTGTTAATATTGTATTTTTTTAAACCTTGAAGGAAATTTTGTAGAGAGAGAGAGAGAGAGGGATAAACACACACACATACACACACACACACACACACACACACACACACACACACACAGTCACCCCCACACACACAGGACAATGCACATTATACCAACACAAAATCACTCTCCCCCTCACTCGCCCCTCCACCCCCCTCTCGGTCCTGGAACAAAACAACAAAAACAACAACAACAACTCATCACTACACCTTTAAATTTTCCACCTGCCAATATGACGTCACACAACCATTACTGTTTTCAGCGCCATCATGGAATTGACGTCACCACAAGAAGATGGAGAAAGGTGGGTGGGAGAATGAAGTGACGTCATTTATACGGGGCTAAGTGACGTCATCAAACAGTTTAGTGACGTATCAGCCAACTCCCAGTGACGTCATTACGGGGCTACGTGACGTCATCATACAGGTTCAGTGACGTCATCAACCAACTCCGGTGACGTCATTAAGCAGCTGTGATGATGTTCATTAGGGAGGCATCGACAAAATAAGAATAAACTGATATATTTGCACAATTACAAGACCCAGGTGAGCTTAGGGCTATGAAAATATAACCAAATCACGCTTAGTATTAAGCAGATTTCAACACACCGGCTACAACTCTGTTAATAAACCATTTATTATCATTTATTATTACATATAACATTCTACAACATTCCTACAACATCCACCATCCTACAACATTCCTACAACATCACCATCCTACAACATTCTACAACATCCACCATCCCTACAACATTCCTACAACATCCACCATCCTACAACATTCCTACAACATCTACATCCCTTACAACCAGACCACACCATGATCTGCAACACACAATCACCTCACCTCGACATGACAACTCAACCAACTTTTACCAGAGACCTGACTAGTTATTTTGCTAATTCACCCCTCACACACCTTTTGGGGCCCGTGTACCTGTACCTCCAAAGCAATTAAATAATGCACGTGTCACCTGCAGCCGCAAAAATTCTGGACAGTGGGTGAGGGCCATGGTGGAGTGAGGGGGCCATAGTGGAGTGAGGGGCCATGTGGAGTGGGGGCTGGGGTGGGGCGTGTGAGGATGGTGGGTGAGGGGGGCCATAGTGGAGTGAGGGGCCATGGTGGAGTGAGGGGCCATGGTGGAGTGAGGGGCCATAGTGGGTGAGGGGCCATGGTGGGTGAGGGGCATGTGGGTGAGGGGCCTGGTGGGTGAGGGGGCCATGGTGGGTGAGGGCCATAGTGGGTGAGGGGGTAGTGGGTGAGGGGCCATGGTGGGTGAGGGGCCATGGTGGGTGAGGGCCATAGTGGAGTGAGGGGCCATAGTGGAGTGAGGGGCCATATGGTGGGTGAGGGGGCCATGGTGGGTGGGGGCCATGTGAGTGTGGGTGAGGGGGCCATGGGTGGAGTGAGGGGCCATAGTGGGTGAGGGGCTTAGTGGTGGGGCCATAGTGGGTGAGGGTGGGTGGGTGAGGGCCTGTGGGTGGGTGGGGAGGGCCAGGGTAGTGGGGGCCATGGTGGGTGGGGGCCATGGTGGTGAGGGGCCATGAGTGGAGTGGGAGTGAGGTGGGTGAGGGCCATGGTGGAGTGGGGCCATGGTGGGTGAGGTGGGGGGCCATGGTGGGTGAGGGGCCAGATGGGTGGGGCCAGGGTGGAGTGAGGGGGCCATGGTGGGGGCCATAGTGGGTGGGGGGGTGGGTGGGGGCCATGGTGGAGTGGGGGGCCATGGTGGGTGGGGGCCATAGTGGGTGAGGGGCCGCCAGGTGGGGTGAGGGCCATGAGGTGGGTGGGGGGCCATGGTGGGTGGGGGGCCATAGTGGGTGAGGGGCCATGGTGGGTGAGGGCCCTGGTGGGTGAGGGGCCATGGTGGGTGAGGGCCATGG
This sequence comes from Homarus americanus, assembly GCF_018991925.1. Lineage (NCBI taxonomy): Eukaryota > Metazoa > Arthropoda > Malacostraca > Decapoda > Nephropidae > Homarus > Homarus americanus. The sequence continues at coordinate 24,446 of NW_024753801.1, read as the reverse complement.
TGGGTGAGAGCTGTGGTGGAGTGGGGGGCCATGGTGGGTGAGGGGGCCATGGTGTGAGGGGCCATGGTGGGTGAGGGGGCCATAGTGGGTGAGGGGCCATAGTGGAGTGAGGGGCCATGGTGGGTGGGGCCATGTGGGTGAGGGCCATGGTGGGTGAGGGGGCCATGGTGGGTGAGGGGCCATGGTGGGTGAGGCCATAGTGGGTGAGGGGGCCATGGTGGGTGTGAGGGGGCCATGAGTGGGTGAGGGGCCATGGTGGGTGAGGGGCCATGAGTGGGTGGGGGCCATGGTGGGTGAGGGGGCCATGTGGGGTGGGTGGGGGCCATGGTGGAGTGTGAGGGGCCATGGTGGGTGGGGGGGGCCATGGTGGGTGAGGGGCCATAGTGGAGTGAGGGGCCATTGTGGGTGGGGGCATGGTGGGTGGGGCCATGGTGGGAGGGCCATAGTGGAGTGAGGGGCCATGGTTGGAGTGAGGGGCCATAGTGGAGTGGGGGCCATGGTGGGTGAGGGGCCATGGTGGGTGAGGGCCATGATTGGGTGGGGGGCCATGAGTGGGTGGGGGGCCATGGTGGGTGAGGGGCCATGGTGGGTGAGGGCCATGGTGGGTGGGGGCCATGGTGGGTGAGGGGCCATGGTGGGTGAGGGGCCATGGTGGGTGAGGGGCCATGGTGGGTGGGGGGCCTGGTGGGTCAGGGGGGCCATGGTGGGTGGGGGGCCATGGTGGGTGAGGGCCATGGTGGAGTGGGGGGGCCATGGTGGGTGAGGGTACCGTAATTGGATTGGGGGCCATGGTGGAGTGAGGGGCCATAGTTGGGTGGGGCCATGGTGAATGGGCCATAGTGGGTGAGGGGCCATAGTGGGTGAGGGGCCATGGTGGGTGAGGGGCCATGGTGGAGTGGGGGCCATGGTGGGTGAGGGGCCTGTGAGTGGGTGAGGGCCATGGTGGGTGGGGGCCATGGTGGGTGAGGGGCCATGGTGGAGTGAGGGCCATAGTGGAGTGGGGGCCATGGTGGAGGTGGGGGCCATGGTGGGTGAGGGCCATGGGTGGGGGGCCATGGTGGGTGAGGGGCCATGGTGGATTGAGGGCCATGGTGGGTGAGGGGCCATAGTGGAGTGAGGGGCATGGTGGGTGAGGGGCCATAGTGGGTGAGGGGCCATGTGGTGAGTTGAGGGCCATGTGGGTGAGGGGCCATAGTGGAGTGAGGGGCCATGGTGGGTGAGGGGCCATAGTGGGTGAGGGCCATGGTGGGTGTGAGGGGCCATGGTGGGTGAGGGCCATAGTGGAGTGGGGGCCATAGTGGGACGTTTGTCTTGTATAGGGAGGGAGGTGGGGGGGTGAGGGGGGGAGGGTGAGGGGAGGTGAGGGGGGAGGGAGACAGACAGACAGACACATGTGGTCTTGGCAGCAGCAGAACAGGTAACAACAGGTAACCTCACTATAACAGGTGTGGAAGTCAGGCATACACCTGTCAGCCCTTCAGGTGTGAGGCCACAGTGTTCTGACCAGGTACAGTACAGGTAATCACGTTATACAGGTGTGCTGTAGTTGGGTAACTAGTTATACAGGTGACATGGTGACTTTGTGAATAGTGTAGGTTAGGTTGGGTGAGTGATCTGGCAATATGGGAGTCTGATAACATGGGAGACTACGATATGAGACTAATTGGGAGACTTATTATAGAACTCAGGTACAGGTGACAATTAATACACGAGAGACTAATTAGGTTTCTCTCTCTCTCTCTCTCTCTCTCTCTCTCTCTGGAACACCATTAGCTGGCATGAGAAAGGTTGCCAGATGCTAACCAACCCTCAAGAGACCTACAGTATCTTACCGAGCATCCCCCCCACTGAGACGTACAGTTAACCAAAAAGATGCTGGTGTTTTATCCCAGCAGTGGGTGACCATTGTGAAGGACGTAGGTAATATCTGAAGCCTAAAAAATAAAAATAAAAAAATTAAAAAAAATCTCTCTATCAATCTCCCCTCCTCCTTCTCTCCACCCACCCCTACTGGTTCACTGGTTCACAAATTGAATTGGTGGACAGATGGAACAACCAACAGCAAGTAAGTGCTGGAACGCTGGGAAAGTTTCAAAGGGGCTGGATGGATTCATGGATGAGACTGGTAGTAACTCTCGACAGGGCTGCCATGCAGACCAACCGGCAACATAAATGTGAATTGCTGACACTAAAATAGGACGTGTAATTAAAATCTGACGAGGACTCACAAAAACTGCAGGAAGATCTAAAAAATTTTCGAATGGTCTGAAAATGGCAGATGAAAATTCAATGTGGACAAATGTAAAATTATCAGTATAGGAGATGTAAACAGGAAACCAGATGCCAGATGAACAACGATGCCATTGTGAAATCCGACTGCGAGAGATTTAGGAGTAATGATAGAAGTAAGGATCTTAAGCCAAATAAACAATGTGCTTTTTCGTAACAGAGGCTAATAAATACTTGAGTTCATACAAAGGTGTTAGTTACAAGACTAGTGAGGTCATCTTAAGATTATATCTTGCACTTGAGACCTCACCTGGATTCAGTGCAGTTCTGGTCACCGTATTACAGAATGGATATAGAATCATGGGAAAAAGAATCCAGAGGAGAATGACAAGACTAATCGGGCATTAGGAACCTTGAGTACAGAGACAGGTTAAAACATCTTAATTTGCACTCCTCGAGACGTAGAGGCGAGGGGCGACCTGATAGAGGTGGAAGTCAGGCTAAACAAAGGGACATTACAAAAGGTACTCAAACTATCAACCAGAGCAAACTGTGTAATGGTTTTTAATTAGACAAATTTAGATTTAGGCGCGAAATAATAGGTAAACACTGGTTTGGAAACAAAAGTAGTGGATGAATGGAACAAGTTGCAAATATCATCATTATTACTCGAATACGCTGAATTGGCTTAAACATAGGTTGGATGTATATGAGCAATAGGGGTTGGTGTAAACTGGGACTGCCCAGTATGGGCTAATAGGCCCACTGCAGTTTCCTCCATTCTTATGTTCTTACTACTGCCTACACACACACACACACACACAGCTCAGTGGGGTGGCGATCGACTCGACAAACTTGAAACAGGGGTTCGACGCCGGGAGATCAAAATTGGCATTATTACTCTGGATAAATTGGACAACATGGCGACACAACAACTTGACACTCGCTGTTCTTCTCAATATATTTATTTTGTTGTAGGTTGTAATTTGACCTCCAATAACCACACACAACTACAACCTTCCAGAGATGTTGTTTGGTTATTATCACTAACACAGCAGACATAACCTAACCTGACCTGACTGACCTGAGCCAAACCTGACCTTCACTTGACCTGAGCCTAACCTAACTGAGCCTGAGTCTAGCCTGACCTAATCCTGATCTGAGCCTAACCTAACCTGACCTGATCTAACCTAACTAACCCTTACACCTGACCTGACCTGACCTGACCTAGCCTTGATGTACTGTATAATGCAGGTAAGGGGGGAGGGTGGGAGAGGAGTGAGAGAAGAGAGGAGAGGGTGAAAGGGAGAAAGAGGTGGGGGAGAAAGAGGAAGAGGGCAGGGAAAGAGAGAGGGTGTGGGGAAAGAGGAGTGGGGAAGAGGGTGGAGAGAGGATGGGGTGGGGAAGAGGTGGGGAAGAGGAAAGGGGCGGGGAAGGGGAAAAAAATGTACACAGGTTAAAATTTCCCTCTAAATTCTTTCCCATAAGAAAGTACTACAGGGGCGGGTGTTTGTGTCAGGCAGTGCTGCCACCTACCGGCCTTCTGGAGACTCACCGAGGCAGGGGCACGTGGGTGGGATGGATGGATGGATCGTGGGTAGATAGATGGATGGATAGATGGATCGTGGGTGGATAGATGGATGTATATGGATGGATCGTGGGTAGATATAGATGGATGGATAGATGGATCGTGGGTGGATAGATGGATGGATGGATCATTGGATAGATGAATATGGATGAGATCGTGGGTGGATAGATGAATGGATAGATCATGGTGGATGGAGTCATGGATAGATGGATGTATAGATGTGGTGGATAGATGGATGGATGGTGGATGAGATCGTGGTGGATAGATCATGGATGGAGTGGATGTATAGATCGTGGAGTGGATAGATCATGGATAGATGGATGGACAGATGGTGAGTGGATAGATAGACGGTTCGTGGGTGGATGGATGGATAGATGACTGAGAGGATGGATAGATGGATGGATGGATAGAGAATAGATGGATAGTTTGATGGACAATGAATGGCTGGGTAGGTCATGGACAGATCTGTGCAGCTGTTTTGGTAACTACTGAGGTAAAACTGGAAAAAGCTTATGATTAAATTGACATTATACTAGCAGTTTGATCGATATATATATGTATAAAGTGAGATAGAATTAGGATAAAAGAGATAGGGGAGAGAAGAGGATGAGGACAGGGGTCGTCATGCTCTTTATGTTTTTTAATTCAACTGTATTTATGTATATAAAAACTGAAAGAAAGTATTAAACAAATAAAATAAATAAATATTAGGTGATAACAGTGGTAACATGTTCTTATTACCACCATGCTATTGTACTATTCCAGATGATATACTAAATGTTACATAATACTTCATGAGATAAATGTATAGTATATATCAGGTGCCTCAAGAGTTCAGGTTCTCAACTGGGTCAGCCATGTTTTTTTTATTATTATCAACTCTGTCTGTGTTTTTCTGGCTAAATAAACTGTTTCAATTCAATTCAAATCAGTACTTGAGGCTGATGGTGCAAGACAGGACACCTCCCATAGATCTTCACTACTAGTAGAAGCTGGGGACAAGAGGCGCGTGTAGAGAACAGGTGGAAGGGGAGGAGGATGAAGAAGACGAGGGAGGAAGAGGAGGAGATCCAACCACGCTATGGACTATCGCTGGCAATATACTAGGGACAGCAGGGGAGGGGGCAGGGGAGGGGGGCAGGGAGGAGATGGGAGGGGAGCAGGTGGGAGGGGGGGAGGAAGGAGGCAGGCAGGAGCAGGCAGGCAGGTGGGGTGGGACACCAGACAGACAAGGAGGCAGGGAAAGGGGGGTGGGCAGGCAGAAGAAGGCAGGGAGGCAGGCAGGCAGGGAGGGAGTGAGGCAAGAGGCAGGCAGGGGAGGCAGGTGGAGGCGGGCAGGTGGGGACCTGTGGCAGACAAGGAGGCAGGGAGAAGGGGGGTGGAGGCAGGCAAGGGAAGCAAAGGGGAGCAGGCAGGCTGGGGGCAGACAGGCAGGCAGGCGGGCGGGCGGGCAGGCAGGCGGAGCAGGCAGGGAAGCAGGCGGACAAGGGACGGGGAAGAGGGGGGTGAGCGGGCAGGCAGAGGCAGGCAGGCGGGCGGGGCGGGGAGGCAGGAGCAGGGGAGACCAGTCAGGGGAGGCAGGCGGGTGGGAAGGGGGAGATGGGGGCGGAGCGGAGCGGGCGGGCAGGCAGGAAGGCAGGCAGGTAGGGACACTTGAGGCAGACAAGGGGGGCAGGAAAAAGGGGGAGTAGGCTTAGGGAAGCAGAGAGGCAGGCAGGCAGGCAGGGGAGACAGTCAGGGAGACAGTCAGGTAGGGAAAAGAGGGGTAGGCAGGCAGGCAGGCAGCAAGGGTTCCACCTGTGATTTGCCCCGGCTGGTCCAGGGGTACAAGAGAGGTCAGCTTGTCTCAAAGGCCTGAGCCACGTCCTGCATGGCCTGAAGGAGGCATGTTGGGAGGGTGAGGGGATGTAGGGAGGGTGGGAGGAGGTGGGTAGGGAGGTGGGAGGGAGGAGAAGGAAAAGATGGGGAGGGAGGGATGTGGGGAGGGTGGGGAGGGAGGGTGGGTAGGGAGGGTGGAAGGGAGGAGATGGAAAGATGGGGAGAGGAGGGGGATGTAGAGACGGAGGCGAGAAGGAGAGAGAGGGTGATAGTCGTTGGGAGTTTTACAGATGCCAATGCTCTAGGTACAGTAGGCCAGTAGATGGTTTGCCCTCCCAATGCATGTGTGGCTCTTCCTGTGACGTTGATCACGCCATGGTGTGCAAGAGGGCTTCATATGCATGAGGCATGACGAGGTAAGGATCTCACAGCAAATATGTTGGAAGGAAATCTGCCGTGATGATGTCATGGTAGAACGACCCTCCTTCCATTGGACAGGTGAATTTTCCTGGACTTCAAGCACATCCAAGGAAGCCCGTGTGGACGTCAGGTGCTCGAGGATTCTGGACGTGGGGACAGGCGCCTGACATCAGGATTTTATCCATGGCCCCATGTCACCGTAACTAGCTCTCGATGCTGCACATAGGAGGGCAAGACGACAAAGAAGGGCATGGGGAGAATTCAGAACGTTGATCAAGGCAGCTTCACTCCTCTGAGTGTTCTGGCCTCTGGTGGGATGGGCCAAGTGCAAGATGTTTCTCATGAGCCATGGTGATATCCGAACTGAAGCAGCCAGGATTATGTTACAGCCTGGATGAGATGTCGACTCTCTCTCCTTAGGTCGGCTGCTCTGCCTCAGGAACAGGCTTTGGCTCAACAGTTGCAGATGTTGACTGGGGCTGTCACTGAATGCAGATCTGGCTCAACACAGATGGGATATTTCTTATGTATTGGGATGTTAAATTAATGTCTAAAATGGTGTGAAGGGTTTGTGGCTGTGGAGAGGCCATTTAAAAAAAAAGTAGTAGTTGTGAAAGGGTTTGTACACTATGTGTTTGTATCAGTCACTAGTGGGGTCTATACAGCTGGGGAGGGGGGTTGTGTAAATAGTTGTATGATTTGTGTAGGTATTGCAGTTATGATTGTTTAAAGATGAAGTGTCAGACAGTGGCAGGTGTGTAAGAGAAAGGAAAGTCGGTGTGAAGCAAAACTCAGGTGTGTGACAAAACAGTGGGGCAGGTGTAGAAGATAACCCACCCACATATTTAATAACCTAACAAATGTGCCCTCTATACCTGAGAACTATAAACC
>NW_024753801.1:10000-12500 GCF_018991925.1 Homarus americanus | reverse complement strand
GGTGTGGGGGAGGAGGAGGAGGTGAAGACGAGGAGGAAGAGGAAGAGGCAAGAAGAGGAAGGGGAGGGTGAGAAGAGGAGGCCGGGAATATATGAGACGCACGGCAGCCATGGGAATATTACAACACTCCACACACACACGCACACGCACACACACACACACACACACACTACAACAGTACACAACACCACTCTTGACCTACAACCACAACAAGGTCAAACAAGCACTCGGGTCAAAGGTCATCACAGTACAAACACGAAAAAAACAAAAATTCCTTCTGAATAAAACTGACACGTGTGTACCTGATTATCTTCACTTACATCCAGGTCACATGTGCACATAGATAACCCAATCACACACACAGTCATTAGCACACGTGTATGTCTCTACTTACACGGGGGAGGTTACATGTGTACGTAGATAACCCAAACGCACACACACACACACAAACTGAAAGGTGTATGAGTGTTTTTTAAATACTAATTAAGATAGAGAGAGAGAGAGAGAGAGAGAGAGAGAGAGAGAGGCACTATTCCAGGTACAATGTAAGAGGTGCCAGAATGACCTAGGTGGTGCCAGGGTAAACATACATACATACATACATACATACATACATATACATACATACATAAACAACGACAATACAGAGTGGCAAAGACTTGATCACTGAACAAATTAAACACTGTAGGATATTTCACGTCTGTCTGTCTGTCTGTCTTTTCTTCATATAGGGTCACTCTATAAATATACCCTAACCTAACCTAACTAAACCTCTTTCTTACCTCCTCTTCCCACAGCAAGAGTCGCCAGCCTGTAATCCTCGCCAGTAATCGCCTTTACTGACTTCATTAATACACCCGGGGGGTAGATTTTCAACCGGCGATTCCAACTCTGCAGGGATTTTTGGTCTGATGAAAAAATAATATAAATAATAAATAAATTCTGTATTTGCTTAACGCGCCTCACATCTAAGCCGGCGGTCATCAGAGGGACGGATTACAAATGGGATTAATCTGAATATCGTCATTGTCAGCTATGTTCTGGATTACAGCGGTTAAATCCCCCCTTCATCGTTACCTGTGTTGTCAAAGTCTACTAATTACCCTTTAATAGGTTTAAGTACCATAACAACAAACTCTGGGTAGCTAATTCCTTCCGGCTAATTGTATTATAATTAAGATCAAATTAAAACTAATAAAGAATCTATTTCATTTCAATTATACCTTCAATATATAAAAGATCTTCACTACCGTAAACTCAGGTGTAAGCAATACCTTTACTAATGAGTATATACACCTGTACTACCTTTTACACCTGAACACTACTCTTACTAATTACAATAAACGAGAAACAGTCAATCCTAACCTAACCTAACCTAACCTAACCTAACCTAACCTAACCTTACCTTCAACCTAACACGTACGGTACAGTATACAAACAATTACGGTACAGCATACAAACAATTACGATACAGTATACAAACAAATACTGTACCCAATTTCACGTTATGTCCTTTCCAATCTCACTCAGCTAACCCGTCAAAAGCTATTACCTAAAAAGCTATTATTTACCTATTATGATAACTAATGACTCAACAGTGTGTAATTAGAGTGCATCCGAACAGCCATACTATAATTAACTGGTGATTGACGTCAAGTATTTTATAGATTAAGTTATATGTATTCAAGTAAATCCGTGACAGTCGGTAAAATACACCATCCTTACCTGGTGATCATGGGTATGGTTAGGTTAGGTTAGGTTAGGTTAGGTTAGGTTAGGTTAGGTTAGGTTAGGGTATAATTAACAGTTAGTAACGTCAAGTTTGGTGGAAAGATGACACAACTACAGATAACCAGTGAACTACCAAGGTTAACGAGCGGTTCTAGCCTACACAGTTAAATATTTCAATGAACTGTCTAAATATCTTTAATTTATGCATTTTTTTATTTACATAATATAAGGTATAGACTATTAATCATCTCTACACAGTTAGTAGACTATTAATCACCTCTACACAGTTAGTAGACTATTAATCACCTCTACACAGTTAGTCTTTGTTGATACCAGAATAAATTCATCTGAGCGCCCGGGTATAGGCCAAGAGGTTATGACACGCCCCATCACACCGCGTCTCAGAACTACCCCGACAAAACTATTAATTACCGCTGATATAAAGCCCCGACACACATACAAGACACCCATAGGAACAGTGTGGAGTATAAACATATTTGTGAGGTAGAAGATAAAGGAATGAGGGAGAAAAATAGTTATTAACAAACCTGTGACAGCAAATGGCGTTATGTGGATGCTCGATAGTTAAACGGCTAATTTCCTCTTCTATCAGTTATATCGGTGATTAATGACGCGTTATGTACCTCCCTGTTGACCTTGTCCATCCCTGGTCTTGATAATAAGGTCCAGCCGACGAAACACTGCACCAGAGACAAGAAAATTAAAGTTTTTTTACGAAGATAACACGACACAGCACTCACATATGATG
>NW_024753801.1:0-2500 GCF_018991925.1 Homarus americanus | reverse complement strand
CACTCGATCGAACACAGCTCACTATGGCGGACAGGGCTTATTTAAACTTGAAATTTCTCTCAGTCTTTCTACAACCATGGAGCAATTAGCACTTCCTACACTTAATTCATGTATTTAACACGAATTGCATAATATCATAGTTATTTTACTATATAGTGATGATTAATTCACAACGAAATAAAAAGAGAAAATGGAAAAATATACAAGGGGTAGAGTAGGGTGAGTCTGGAGATGACAAATACATCCCCCGTACATGTTCCAAGATGCCATCACTATCTTTATCACCACTTATCACTGTCATCACTCATATTTTCCAGGATCTAATACCATAAAACTATTCTTGTTATCTTTATCCGTCATTATCAATAACTAATTATATATAAATCACTAAACACTGGCAGATAAATCGTGATAAAATAACTCACAAGGCAAGGCGACCACAGATGTCTCCTCACGGAAATTCGCGCCTAAAAAATACATACATACATACTCATACATACATACTTACATACATACATACATACTTACATATATACATAAATGATACATACAGACAAGTGTATATATTTCGACTAATAATTATTCACTGTTTAAGACTAAAATTAAATTATTTACTAATTGGTAGAATTAAAAGTTATTTACGTTTTACTGGGATAAATTACGGGTTATATAAATGATTTTGTTTATTATATACAGTTTATAGAATTATTGTTTTATTATGAAAGGTTTATTTGTTTATTATTTATGGTTTATAGGAATTATTTTTTATAACAAGTTATGCAAATTATTTTGTTTTGATTATTATACATAGGTTATATGAATCCCCGCAAGCTTTACCCCGAATAAGCTTGGTCAGACAGGAAATGTTCAGTACTACAGTTTAAAGCTTATTGAGGCGTGTTAGCTTTGTGTGCGTGTGTGTGTGTGTGTGTGTGTGTGTGTGTGTGTGTGTGTGTGTGTGTGTGTGTGTGTGTGTGTGTGTGTGTGTACTGGAGCTGGCAGGTTATCAATAAAGGCTGTTGAGAAATACCATTAACTACAGCTGTTGACCTAGACTTCTTTTTAACATAGGCCTATAATTGATATACAGTAACGTAGGCCTACGATCGATATAACAGGTCTAGTTATATGGGCCTAGAATCGCTGTATCTATGGGTCTAGAATAGATATAATATGGGCCCTAGAATCGTTATAATACAGGACTAAGTCAATATGGGCTAGAATCGATTATAATATAGGCCTGGACTTTTTAATATAGGCTTTAATGGGATCATATGCACACTTACGGATGGACTCCAAGAACGATCGGACTCAAGATTGGACGGACTCAAGATTGGACGGACTCAAGATTGGACGGACTCAAGATTGGACGGACTCAAGATTGGACAGGCGGACTCACACACGGTTGGATGAACTCAAGAATGGACAGATGAACTCATGCACGGATGGATGGACTCAAGGATGGACTCAAGGACGGACAGGGGTAGAACAGGTAGGATAAAAGCAGTTCCTACAAAAATAATAGGATATTGAGGTGGGGTGCATAACCTAACCTAACCTAACCCTACCTAACCTAACCTTAACAGAGAAACAATTTGTGTGTGTGTGTGACGCCCGTACTGTCAGGGAGTAAAGGGAGGAGGAGGAGAGTGAGAGAGGAGGGTAGAAGGGGAGAGGGAGTGGGAGGAAACAAGGAGAACCAAAGGTAAACACACACACACAGGTTAATTACTACCAGGTTACCTGTCTTGTCTCACCTGTATGGTATGAGGCCAGGTGTACTTTGCCCTTCAACCATCACTAACATACAGGTGCTTCCCCCCACCTCCTCCTTCCTTAATTACAAGCGTTAATAAGTGTGAAATACCTGTGTATCTTTGTGTATAGAGTTGGTGTCGTGGTACTGTGGTTTTCATGTCTCAATAACTCCGGTTCGAATCCCAGTTAAAGGCTAATACTGTTGTGTGTGGATCTGTCTGGTTCTGTCTGTCTCTCTCTGTCTCTCGTTCACACCTGTGCCCCATGATCCGGAACAGACAGACAGACAGACAGGATACAGCCGTTCCATCCACCTGAGTTATGCACTGTCCAGGTAAGAACTAACACATGCATAACACAGAGAAGGTGAATCGTGCATGACGCTTCTGTGAATGATTTATACTCCTCTGCAACCACTGACCCAGTATATGTGGTGATTGGTGTGTCTGGGTGGTGATTGGTGGTGATTCATGTGTCTGGGTGGTGATTGTGGTGATTATGTGTTGGGTGGTGATTGGTGGTGATTCATGTGTCTGGTGGTGATTGGTGGTGTTTGTCTGGGTGGTGATTGGTGGTGATTCATGTGTCTGGGTGGTGATTGGTGGTGATTCATGTGTCTGGGTGGTGATTGGTGGTGATTCGTGTGTCTGGGTGGTGATTGGTGATCTAAGGTGTGTGTGTGTGTGTGTGTGTACAGTATATATGTGTGTGTGTGTGTGTGTATGCGGTATCTGTTATTCTA
>NW_024753800.1:0-21690 GCF_018991925.1 Homarus americanus | reverse complement strand
CACCTCTCACACTCCCAGGTACACCTCTGAGCCTCCCAGGTACTCCACTGACCTCCCTGGTGCCTCCTCTGACACACTAGGTACACCTCAGACAATCCCAGGTACCCCTCTGACCTCCAGATACACCTCAGACACTGACAGGTACTTCTGATACTCCCAGGTACTTCCGATACTCCCAGGTACACCTCTCACACTCGCAGGTACACCTCTGACACTCCCAGGAAACCTCAGACACTCACAGGTACACCTCCTGACACTCACAGGTACACCACCTGACCTCCCAGGTACACCCCTCAGGCCTCCCTGGTACACCTCTGACACTCCCAGGTACACCTCTGACCTCCCAGTGCCTCTGACCTCCCAGGGAACACCTCTGATACTCCCAGGTACACCTCAGACACTCCCAGGTCCCTCAGACACTCCCAGGTACACTAGACACTCCCAGGTACACCTCCAGTCCTCCCAGGTACCTCAGACACTCCCAGGTACACTTCCGATACTCCCAGGTACACCTCTCACACTCGCAGGTACCTCTGACCTCCCAGGAACACCTCAGACACTCCCAGGTGCACCTCTGACACTCCCAGGTACACCTCAGACACTCCCAGGTGCCTCAGACACTCCTAGGTACACCCCTGACACTCCCAGGTACACCTCAGACACTCCCAGGTACACTTCAGACACTCCCAGGTACACCTCAGTCACTCCCAGGTACACCTCAGACACTCCCAGGTACACTTCCGATACTCCCAGGTACACCTCTCACACTCGCAGGTACACCTCTGACACTCCCAGGAACACCTCAGACACTCACAGGTACACCTCTGACACTCACAGTTACACCTCTGAAACTCCCAGGTACACCTCTGACACTCACTGGTACTCCTCTGACACTCCCAGGTACACCTCAGACACTCCCAGGTACACCTCAGACACTCCCAGGTACACCTCCGACACTTCCAGGTACACCTCCGACACTCTCAGGTACACCTCTGACCTCTCAGGTACACCTCTGACCTCCCAGGTACACCTCAGACCTCCAGGTACACCTTGGACACTCCCAGGTACACCTCAGACACTCCCAGGTACACCTCAGACACTCCCAGATGCACCTCAGACCTCCCAAGTGCTCAGACCTCCCAGGTACACCACTGACACTGCCAGGTACCTCGGCACTCCCAGGTATACAACTGACCTCCCAGGTACACCTCAGACCTCCCAGGTGCACCTTTGAACTCCAGGCACACCTCTGACCTCCCAGGTACACCACTGGCTCTGCCAGGTACACCTCAGACACTCCCAGGTATACAACTCAGCCTCCCAGGTACACCACTGACCTCCCAGGTGCACCACGAGCCTCCTAGGTACACCTCTGACACTCCCAGTTGCACCTCTGACACTCCCAGGTACAACTCTGACACTCCTAGGTACCTCTGACACTCCTGGTACTCCTCTGACCTCCCAGGTACACCTCAGACACTCCCAGTTACCTCAGACACTCCCAGGTACACCTCAGACACACCCAGGTACACCTCCGACACTCCCAAGTACCTCCGACACTCCCAGGTACACCTCCGACACTTCCAGATACACCTCCGACACTCTCAGGTACACCTCCGACACTCTCAGGTACACCTCTGACACTCCCAGGTACACCTCTGACACTCCCAGGTACACCTCTGACACTCCCAGGAACACCTCTGATACTCCCAGGTACACCTCAGACACTCCCAGGTACACCTCAGACACTCCCAGGTACACTTCAGACACTCCCAGGTACACCTCAGTCACTCCCAGGTACACCTCAGACACTCCCAGGTACACCTCAGACACTCCCAGGTACACCTCAGTCACTCTCAGGTGCACCTCAGACCTCCCAGGCCTCAGACACTCCCAGGTGCACCTCAGACACTCCCAGGTGCACCTCCGACACTCCCAGGTACACCTCCGACACTCCAGGTACACCTCTGATGCTCCCAGGTACCTCTGATACTCCAAGGTACCATGCCTCCAGGTACACCTCTGACCTCCCAGGTACACCCCTGACCTCCCAGGTGCTCCTCTGACACTCAGGTACTCCTCGACACACCCAGGTACACCGCTGACCTCCCAGATACACCTCAGACACTGACAGGTACCTTCCTATACTCCCAGGTACACCTCTCACACTCCCAGGTACACCTCTGACACTCCCAGGTACTCCCTGACACTCCCTGGTGCTCCTCTGCTGGTACTCAGACAATCGGTACACCTCTGACACTCCCAGATACACCTCAGACACTGACAGGTACACTTCCGATACTCCCAGGTACACTTCCGATACTCCCAGGTACACCTCTCACACTCACAGGTACACCACTGACACTCCCAGGTACACCTCTGACACTCCCTGGTACTCCTCTGACACTCCCAGGTACACCTCAGACACTCCCAGGTACACCTCAGACACTCCCAGGTCACCACCAGACACTCCCGGTACCTCTGACACTTCCAGGTACTCCTCCGACCTCTCAGGTACACCGAGGACCTCCCAGGTACACCTCAGACACTCCCAGGTACACCCTGACACTCCCAGGTGCACCTCAGACACTCAGGTACACCTCTGACACTCCCAGGTACACATCTCACCTCGCAGGTACACCTCTGACACTCCCAGGAACACCTAAGACACTCCCAGGTGCACCTCAGACACTCCCAGGTACACTGACCTCCAGTTACACCACTGACCTCCAGGAACACCTCTGACACTGCCAGGTACACCTCAGACACTCCCAGGTATACAGCTGACACTCCCAGGTACAACTCTGGCACTCCCAGGTGCACCTCTGGCACTCAGGTACACCACTGACACTCCCAGGTACCACTGACTCCCAGTTACACCACTGACACTCCCAGGTACACCTCTGACACTGCCAGGTACACCTCAGACACTCCAGGTATACAGCTGACCTCCCAGGTACAACTCTGACACTCCCAGGTACTCACTGACATTCCAGGTACACCTCTGACACTGCCAGGTACACCTCAGACACTCCCAGGTGTGCAGCTGACCTCCAGGTACACCACTGACACTCCCAGGTACACCTCTGACACTTCCAGGTACACCCCTGACACTCCCAGGTACACCTCAGACACTCCCAGGTAAACCCCTGACATTCCCAGGTACACCTCAGACACTCCGAGTACACCTCTGACACTCTCAGGTACACCTCTCACACTCCCAGGCACCTCTGACACTCCCAGGTACACCCCAGACACTCACCACGTGCTCCTCTGACCTCCCAGGTACCTCAGACCTCCCACGTACACCTCAGACACTCCCACGTTGCACCTCAGACACTCCCAGGTACACCTCAGACACTCTCACGTGCACCTCAGACCCTCCCACAGACACCTCAGACACTTCCAGGTACACCTCAGACACTCCCAGTGCCTCAGACACTCCCAGGTACCTCCTGACACTCCCAGGTACACCCTCCACACTCCCAGGTACACCTCCGACACTCCCAGGTACACCTCTGACACTCCCAGGCACACCTCTGACACTCCCAGGTACACCTCTGATGCTCCCAGGTCACCGCTGACCTCCCAGGTACACCCTTGACACCCCAGGTACACCTCTGGCCTCCCAGGTACTCCTCTGACACTCCCAGGTACTCCTCTGACACTCCAGGTACACCTCAGACACTTCCAGGTACACCTCAGACACTCCCAGGTACACCTCAGACACTCCCAGGTATACAGCTGACACTCCCAGGTACAACTCTGGCACTCCCAGGTGCACCTCAGTCACTCCCAGGTGCACCTCAGACACTCCCAGGTGCACCTCAGACACTCCCAGGTGCACCTCAGACACTCCCAGGTGCACCTCTGACACTCCCAGGTGCACCTCTGACACTCCCAGGTTCACCTCTGACACTCCCAGGTACAACTCTGACACTCCCAGGTACACCTCAGACACTCCCAGGTACACCTCAGACACTCCCAGGTACACCCTTGATACTCCCAGGTGCACCTCAGACCTCCCAGGTACATCTGACCTCCCAGGTACCCCTGACCTCCCAGGTACACCCCAGACACTCCCAGGTACACCTCTGACCTCCCGGGTACACCTCTGACACTCCCAGGTACACCTCTGACCTCCCAGGTACACCTCCGACATCTCAGGTACACTCCTCATGCTCCCAGGTATCCCTCTGACACTCCCAGGTACACCTCTGACACTTCCAGGTACATCCCTGACACTCCCAGGTACACCCCAGACACTCCCAGGTACACTTCTGACACTCTCAGGTACACCTCAGACACTCCCAGGTGCACCTCAGACACTCCCAGGTGCACCTCTGACACTCCCAGGTGCACCTCTGACACTCCCAGGTACACCTCTGACACTCCAGGTGCACCTCTGACACTCCCAGGTGCACCCCTGACCTCCCAGGTGCACCTCTGACACTCCCAGGTACACCTCTGACACTCCCAGGTACACCTCTGACACTCAGGTACACCTCGAGCCTCCCAGGTACAACTCTGACCTCCCAGGTACTCCACTGACATTCCCAGGTACACCTCTGACCTGCCCAAGGTACACCTCAGACACTCCCAGGTGGCGCGGCGACACTCCAGGTACCGCACACCCGCTCGCCTCCCCAGGTACACCTCTGACCACTTCAAGGTACACCCCTGACACTCCCAGGAACACCCCTGACCTCCCAGGTACACCTCAGACTCACTCCCAGTACACCTCAGACACTCCCAGGTACACCTCAGACACTCCCAGGTACACCTCTGACATTCCCAGGTGCACCTCAGACACTCCGAGGTTGCACCTCTGACACTCTCAGGTACACCTCTCCACACTCCCAGGTTCCAGACTCTCCAGGTACCTCAGACCTCCGGTACCTCAGACACTCCCAGGTACCCTCAGACACTCCCAGGTACACCTCTGACACTCCCAGGTGCACCTCCGACACTCCCAGGTACACCGCTGACCTCCCAGGTACACTGCTGACACTCCCAGGTACACCTCTGGCACTCCCAGGTACTCCTCCTGACCTCCCAGGTACTCCTCTGACACTCCAGGTACACCTCAGACAGTTCAGGTACATCTAACACTCCCAGGTACACCTCAGACACTCCCAGGTACCTCAGACCACTCCCAGGTACCTCAGACACTCCCAGGTACACCTCAGACACTCCCAGATGCACCTCAGACACTCCCAGGTGCACCTCGAACCTCCCAGGTGCACCTCAGACACTTCAGGTACACCACTGACACTCCCAGGTACACCTCTGACACTGTCAGGTACACCTCCAGACTCTCACAGGCATACAGCTGACACTCCCAGGTACACACTGACAGTCCAGGTACACCTCTGACACTCCCAGGTGCACCACTGACCTCCCAGGTGCACCTCTGACACTCCCAGGTGCACCTCTGACACTCCCAGGTACCTCTGACACTCAGGTACACCTCTGTCCTCCCAGGTACAACTCTGACCTCCCAGGTACTCCCTGACATTCCCAGGTACACCTCTGACACTGCCAGGTGCCTCCTCAAGCACTCCCAGGTGCACCTCAGACACTCCCAGGTGCCTCTCTGACACTCCCAGTGCACCTCCTGACACTCCAGGTACATCTCTGACACTCCAGGTACACCTCTGACCTCTCAGGTACAACTCGACACTCCCAGGTACACCACTGACATTCCCAGGTACACCCCTGACCTCCGGGTTTACCTCCGATGCTCTCAGGTACCTCAACACTCCCAGGTACCTCAGAACCTCCCAGGTGCCTCAGACACTCCCAGGTGCACCTCAGACACTCCCAGGTGCACCTCAGACACTTCAGGTACACCACTGACACTCCCAGGTACACCTCTAGCACTGTCCAGGTACACCTCAGACACTCCCAGGCATACAGCTTGACTCCCAGGTACACCACTGACACTCCCAGGTACCTCCTCAGCACTCCCAGGTGCCTCTGACACTCCCAGGTGCACCTCTGAGCTCCCAGGTGCCTCCTGACCTCCCAGGTACTCCCAAGCACTCAGGTACACCTCCTTGCTCCCAGGCTCTGACCTCCCAGGTACTCACTGACATTCCCAGGTACACCTCTGTGCTGGGTGCTTCTCAGACACTCCCAGGTGCACCTCAGACACTCCCAGGTGCACCTCTGACACTCCCAGGTGCACCTCTGACACTCCCAGGTCACCTCCCAGCCTCCCAGGTACCTCTGGATCTCAAGGTACCTGCTGACACTCCCAGGTACCTCTGACCTCCCAGGTACACCCTGACACTCCCAGGTACTCCTCGGCATCCAGGTACTCTCTGACACACCCAGGTAACCTGACACTCCCAGATACACCTCAGACACTGACAGGTACACTTTCTGCCTCCAGGTACACCTCTCACCTCCCAGTGCCTCGACACTCCAGGTACTCCTGGCTCTGGTTCCTCTGACACACTAGGTACCTCAGACATCCCAGGTACACCTCTGAAACTCCCAGATACACCTCAGACACTGACAGGTACACTTCCGATACTCCCAGGTACCTTCCGATGCTCCCAGGTACACCTCTCACACTCGCAGGTACACCTCTGACCTCCCAGGAACACCTCAGACACTCTGCGTGCACCTCTGACACTCACAGGTACCACGGCACTCCCAGGTACACCTCTGGCCTCCCAGGTACACCTCAGACACTCCCAGGTACACCTCTGACACTTCCAGGTACACCTCCGACACTCTCAGGTACACCTCCGACACTCTCAGGTACCTCTGACACTCCCAGGTACACCTCTGACACTCCCAGGTGCACCTCTGACACTCCCAGGAACCTCTGATACTCCCAGGTACACCTCAGAACCTCCCAGGTACCTCAGACACTCCCAGGTACATTCAGACACTCCCAGGTACCTCAGTCACTCCCAGGTACCTCAGACCTCCAGGTACATTCCGATACTCCCAGGTACAGCTCTCACTTGCAGGTACCTCTGACACTCCCAGGAACACCTCAGACACTCGCAGGTACACCTCTGACACTCCCAGGTACACCTCAGACACTCCCAGGTACCTCGAACCTCCCAGGTACACCCCTGACACTCCCAGGTACCTCAGACACTCCCAGGTACACCTTCGAACACTCCCAGGTACACCTCAGTCACTCCCAGGTACACCTCAGACACTCCCAGTACACTCCGATGCCAGGTACACCTCTCACACTCCCAGGTACACATCTGACCTCCCAGGTACACCTCAGACACTCCCAGGTACACCTCTGACACTCACAGTTACCTCTGAAACTCCCAGGTACCCCTCTGACACTCACTGGTACTCTCTGACCTCCAGGTACACCTCCAGACACTCCCAGGTACACCTCAGACACTCCCAGGTACACCTCAGACACTCCCAGGTACACCTCAGACCTCCCAGGTGCACCTCCGACACTTCCAGGTACACCTCCGACACTCTCAGGTACACCTCTGACACTCTCAGGTACCTCTGACACTCCAGGTACACCTCAGACACTCCCAGGTACACCTGAACACTCAGGTACACCTCTGACCTCCCAGGTACACCTCAGGCCTCCCAGATGCACCTCAGACACTCCCAGGTACACCACTGAGCACTGCCAGGTACACCTCAGACACTCCCAGGTATACAACCCCAACCTCCCAGGTACACCACCCCAACACTCCCAGGTGCACCACTGGCACTCCTAGGTGCCTCCCCAGCACACCCAGTTGCACCTCACAACCTCCCAGGTACACTCTGACCTCCTAGGTACACCTCTGACACTCCCTGGTACTCCTCTGACACTCCCAGGTACACCTCAGACACTCCCAGGTACACCTCGAACCTCCCAGGTACCTCCTGACACTCCCAGGTACACCTCAGACACTGCCAGGTACACTTCCGATGCTCCCAGGTACCTTCCGATACTCCCAGGTACACCTCTCACACTCCCAGGTACACCACTGGCACTCCCAGGTACACCTCTGACACTCCTGGTGCTCTCCTGACCTCCCAGGTACCTCAAGGACACTCCCAGGTACACCTCAGACACTCCCAGGTACACCTCAGACACTCCCAGGTACACCTCTGACACTTCCAGGTACACCTCCGACACTCTCAGGTACACCTAGGACACTCCAGGTACACCCCAGACTCTCCCAGGTACCCCCAGACTCTCCCAGGTACACCCCTGACGCTCCCAGGTGCACCTCAGACACTCCAGGTACACCTCTGACACTCCCAGGTACACATCTCACACTCCAGGTGCACCTCTGACCTCCCAGAACACCTATAGACACTCCCAGGTGCCTCGACACTCCCAGGTACACCACCAGCACTCCCAGTTACACCCCAGCCTCCCAGGACACCTCTGACACTGCCAGGTACACCTCAGACACTCCCAGGTATCTGGCCTGACACTCCCAGGTACATCTCTGGCACTCCCAGGTGCACTCTGGCACTCCCAGGTACACCACTGACACTCCCAGTTACACCCCAGCCTCCCAGGTACACCTCTGACACTGCCAGGTACCTCAGACACTCCCCAGGTATACAGCTGACACTCCCAGGTACAACTCTGACACTCCCAGGTGCTCCACTGACATTCCCAGGTACACCTCTGAGCACTGCCAGGTACCTCAGACACTCCCAGGTGTGCAGCTCCAGCACTCCCAGGTACACCACTGACACTCCCAGGTACACCTCCTGACACTTCCAGGTACACCCTGACACTCCAGGTACACCTCAGACACTCCAGGTAAACCCTGACATTCCCAGGTACACCTCAGACTCCGAGGTACACCTCTGACACTCAGTGCACCTCTCACACTCCAGGTACACCTCTGACACTCCCAGGTACACCCCAGACACTCACCATGCTCCTCTGACCTCCCAGGTACACCTCAGACACTCCCGTGCACCTCAGACACTCCCACATGCACCTCAGACACTCCCACGTGCACCTCAGACACTCTCACGTGCACCTCAGACACTCCCACAGACACCTCAGACACTTCCAGGTACACCTCAGACACTCCCAGGTACACCTCCAGACACTCCCAGGTACACCTCTGACACTCCCAGGTACACCTCCACACTCCCAGGTACACCTCCGACACTCCCAGGTACACCTCTGACACTCCCAGGCACACCTCTGACACTCCCAGGTACCTCTGATACTCAGGTACACACTTCACTCCCAGGTACACCGCTGACACCCCAGGTACACCTCTGACCTCCCAGGTACTCCTCTGACACTCCCAGGTACTCCTCTGACCTCCCAGGTACACCTCAGACACTTCCAGGTACACCTGAGACACTCCAGGCCTGAACACTCCCAGGTCTGCCTGACACTCCCAGGTACAACTCTGGCACTCCCAGGTGCACCTCCCAGCCTCCCAGGTGCACCTCTGACACTCCAGGTGCACCTCTGGCCTCCCAGGTTCACCTCTGACCTCCCAGGTACAACTCTGACACTCCCAGGTACACCTCAGACACTCCCAGGTACCTCAAGACACTCCCAGGTACACCCCTGACCTCCCAGGTTGAACACTCCCAGGTACACCTCTGACCTCCCAGGTACACCTCTGACCTCTCCAGGTACACCTCTGACACTCCCAGGTACACCTCTGACCTCTCAGGTACCTCCTCATACTCCCAGGTATGCCTCTGACACTCCAGGGCACCTCTGACACTTCCAGGTACATCCCTGACACTCCCAGGTACCCCCAGACCTCCCAGGTACACTTCAGACTCAGGTACACCTCAGACACTCCCAGGTGCACCTCAGACATTCAGGTGCACCTCTGACACTCCAGGTGCACCTCTGGCCTCCAGGTACACCTCCGACACTCCCAGGTGCACCTCTGACCTCCCAGGTACCTCTGACACTCCCAGGTACCTCTGGCACTCCAGGCACTCTGATGCTCCCAGGTACACCTCCGGCTCTCCCAGGTACACCTCAGACACTCCATGTACACTTCAGACACTCCCAGGTACCTCAGACTCCAGGTACCTCAGACCTCCCAGGTACCTCAGTCACTCTCAGGTGCACCCTTAGACACTCCCAGGTGCACCTCAGACACTCCCAGGTGCACCTCAGACACTCAGGTGCACCTCCGACACTCCCAGGTACACCTCCGACACTCCCAGGTACACCTCTCTGATGCTCCCAGGTACACCTCCTGATACTCCCAGGTACACCGCCCCAGCGCTCCCAGGTACCTCTGACACTCCCAGGTACACCCCTGACCTCCCAGGTACTCCTCTGAGCACTCCAGGTACTCCTCTGACATTCCCAGGTACACCTCCGACCTCCCAGGTACCACTTCTGACACTCCCAGTTACACCTCCGACACTCCCAGTTACACCCCTCACCTCCCAGGTACACCTCTACACTCCCATGTGACATGACACTCCAGGTACACCACTGACATCTCCCAGTTACACCTCTGACACTCCCAGGTACACCTCTGACATTCCCAGGTGCCTCCCACCCTCCCAGGTACACTCAAACACTCCCAGGTACCTCTGACACTCTCAGGTACCTCTGACACTCCCAGGTACACCTCTGAGCATCCCAGGTACCTCAGACACTCCCAGTTACACCTCCGACACCCAGTTACACCTCCGACACTCCCAGTGCACCCCTGACACTCCCAGGTACACCCCTGACCTCCCAGGTACACCCCTGACACTCCTTGGTGCACCGCCCAGCCTCCCAGGTACACCGCTGACCTCCCAGGTACACCTCTGGCTCTCCCAGGTACACTTCTGACACTCCCAGTTACACCTCCGGTCTCCCAGTTACCCTGACACTCCCAGTTCCACCTCTGACACTCCCATGTACACCTCTGACAATCCCAGGTACACCTCTCATGCCTCCCAGGTACACCATAAACTCAGGTACACCCATGACATCCCAGGTACATGAATGACACTCCCAGGTACACCACTGACATCTCCCAGGTACACCTCTGACCTCCCAGGTACACCTCTGACATTCCAGGTACACCTCCGACACTCCCAGGTACATGAATGACCTCCCAGGTACACCACTGAGCATCTCCCAGTTACACCTCTCAGCACCCCAGTACACCTCTGACACTCCCAGGTACACCTCAGACACTCCAGTTACACCTCAGACATTCCCAAGTACCTCTGGCTCTCCCTTACACCCCTGACACTCCCATTACACCTGACACTCCCAGGTACTTCTCCGACTTCCAGGTACACCACTCGACACTCCCAGGTACACCACTGACACTCCCAGGTGCCTCTGACACTCCCAGGTACACCGCTGTCACTCCCAGGTACCTCCTGACACTTCCAGCCTGACACTTCCCAGGTACACCTCTGACACTCCCAGGTACACCTGACACTCCCAGGTACACCCCTGACACTCCCAGGTACACCCCTGACACTCATAAGTACACCATGACACTCCCAGGTACCTCTGACTCTCCCAGGTACACTTTTGACACTCCAGTTCCTCCGATACTCCCAGGTACACCTGGAACCTCCCAGTTACACCTCCGACACTCCCAGTTACAGCCGAGCCTCCCAGGTACACCTCTGACACTCCCAGGTACACCTTTGACAATCCCAGGTACACCTCTGATACTCCCAGGTACTCCTCTGACACTCCCAGGTACACCCTTGACCTCCCAGGTACACCTCTGACCTCCCAGGTACACCCGCTGTCCTCCCAGGTGCACCCTCTGACACTTCCAGCCCTGACACTTCCAGTGCACCTCTGACACTCCCAGGTACACCCTGACACTTCCTGGTACACCCCTGACACTCCCAGGTACACCTCTGACTCTCCCAGGTACACCCATGACCTCCCCAGGTGCACCTCTGACGCTCCCAGGTACACACTGTCACTCCCAGGTACACCTCTGACACTTCCAGCCCTGACACTTCCAGGTACACCTCTGACACTCCCAGGTGCATGAATGACACTCAGGTACACCACTGACATCTCCCAGGTACACCTAGGACACTCCCAGGTACACCTCTGACATTCCCAGGTACACCTCCTATACACCCAGGTACCTCAAACACTCCCAGGTATACCTCTGACACTCGCCAGGTACATCTGAGCCTCCCAGTTACACCCCTGACACCCCAGGTACACCCCTGACCTCCCAGGTACACCCCTGGCCTCCCAGGTACACCCCTGACACTCATAAGTACACCGCTGACCTCCAGGTACACCTCTGACTCTCCCAGGTGCACGACCTCCCAGTTACACCTCCACTCCCAGTTACACCCTCCCAGTTCCACCTCTGACACTCCCAGGTACACCTCTGACAATCCAGGTACACCTATCATGCTCCCAGGTACACCCTCCTGAGACTCCCAGGTACACCATCCCCACACTCCCAGGTACAGAATGACACTCCGTGGTACCACTGACCTCCCAGGTACACCTCTGACACTCCCAGGTACAGCCTCTGACACTCCCAGGTACACCACTGTCCTCCCAGGTACACCTCTGACACTTCCAGCCCTGACACTTCCAGGTACACCTCTGACACTCCCAGGTATATGAATGACACTGCCAGGTACACCACTGACATCTCAGGTACACCTCCTGACAGGTACACCTCTGACATTCCCAGGTACACCTCAAACACTCCCAGATGCCTCCTGACACTCCCAGGTACCTCTGAGCCTCCCAGGTACACCTCAGACACTCCCAGTTACACCTCCACCTCCCAGTTACACCTCCGGCCTCCCAGTTACACCCGTGACACTCCCAGGTACACCTGACACTCCCAGGTACACCTGACACTCCCAGGTACAACCTTTGACACTCCTAGGTACACTTCTGACCTCCCAGGTACACCTCTGACTCTCCCAGGTACACTTCTGACACTCCCAGTTACACCTCCATTACTCCCATTACACCCCTGACAGTCCCTGGTTCCACCTCTGACACTCCCAGGTACACCTCTGACAATCCCAGGTACACCTCTCCCATACTCCCAGGTACACCTCTGAACTCCCAGTACACCACTTGAGCCTCCCAGGTACATGAGACACTCCCTGGTACACCACTGACATCTCCCAGGTACACCTCTGACACTCCCAGGTACACCTCCTGACTCCCAGGTACACCTCCGTGCTCCCAGGTACATGAATGACACTCCCAGGTACACCACGGCATCTCTGATTCACCTCACAGCTCCAGGTGCACCTCTGACCTCCCAGGTACACCTCTGACACTCCCAGGTACACACCTCTGACAATCCCAGGTACACCTCAGACACTCCCAGTTACCTCCGACACTCCCAGTTACACCTCAGCCTCCCAGTTACACCCCTGACACTCCCAGGTACACCCCTGACCTCCCAGGTACACCCCAGCCTCATGGTACACCTTGTGACACTCCCAGGTACACTGCTGACACTCCCAGGTACACCTCTGAGCTCTCCCAGGTACACTTCTGACACTCCAATTACACCTCCAATACTCCCAGTTACACCCTGACCTCCCAGTTCCACCTCTGACACACCATGTACACCTCCTGACAATCCCAGGTACACCTCTCCTTTCCCCAGGTACACCACTCAAACTCCCAGGTACACCCTGACACTCCCAGGTACATGAGACCAGCCTCCCAGGTACACCACTGACATCTCCCAGGTACACCTCTGACACTCCCAGGTACACCTCTGACATTCCAGGTACACCTCCGACCTCCCAGGTACACTGAATGACCTCCCAGGTACACCACTGACATCTCCCAGTTACACCTCTGACACTCCCAGGTACACCTCTGACACTCAGGTACACCTCAGACACTCCCAGTTACACCTCAGACATTCCCAAGTACACCTCTGACACTCCACTTACACCCCTGACCTCCCAGTTACACCTGACACTCCCAGGTACTTCTCCGACTTCCAGGTACACCACTGACACTCCCAGGTACACTGACCTCCCAAATACACCGCTGTCACTCCCAGGCCTCTGACACTTCCAGCCTGACACTTCAGGTACACCTCTGACCTCAGGCCAGCCTCCCAGGAACTCCTCTGACACTCCCAGGTACCTTCTGAGCCTCCCAGTTACACCTCCACTCCCAGTTACCCTGACACTCCCAGGTACCCCTGACACTCCCAGGTACACCTCTGCATTCCCAGGTACGACACTCCCAGGTACAGACTGACACTCCCAGACCACTGCGACATCTCCCAGTTACACCTCTGACCCTCCCAGGTACCTCTGACATTCCCAGGTACACCTCCCACACTCCCAGGTACACCTCAAAACACTCAGGTATGCCTCTGAGCACTGCCAGGTACACGTCTGACACTCCCAGGTACACCTCTGACACTCCCAGGTACACCTCAGACACTCCCAGTTACACCTCCGACACCAGTTACACCTCCGACACTCCCAGTTACACCCCAGCACTCCCAGGTACACCCTGACACTCCCAGGTACACCCCTGACACTCACTAGGACACCTGACCTCCCAGTGCACCTCCTGACTCCCAGGTACTTCACACTCCCAGTTACACCTCCGTTACTCCCAGTTACACCCCTGCCTCCCAGTTCCACCTCTGACACACCCATGTACACCTCTGACAATCCCAGGTGCACCTCATACTCCCAGGTACACCACTAAACTCCCAGGTACACCATGACCTCCCAGGTATGGATGCTCCCAGGTACACACTGACATCTCCCAGGTCACCTCTGACACTCCCAGGTACACCTCTGACATTCCCAGGTACACCTCCGACACTCCCATGTACACTTCTGACACTCCCAGTTACACCTCCGCCTCCAGTTACACCCTCACACCTCCCAGGTACCTCTGACACTCCCATGTACATGAATGGCCTCCCAGGTACACCACTGACATCTCCCAGGTGCACCTCTGACACTCCCACCTCTGACATTCCCAGGTGCCCACACTCCCAGGTACACCTCAAACACTCCCAGGTATGCCTCTGACACTGCCAGATACACCTCCTGACCTCCCAGGTACACCTCAGACACTCCCAGTTACCTCCGACACTCCCAGTTACACCTCCGGCACTCCCAGTTACACCCCTGACACTCCCTGGTACACCTGACACTCCCAGGTACCCCTGACACTCATAGGTACCATGGCCTCCCAGGTACACCTCTGACTCTCAGGTACACTTCTGACACTCCCAGTACACCTCCATTACTCCCAGTTACACCCTGACACTCCCATTTCCACCTCTGAGCCTCCAGGTACACCTCTGACAATCCCAGGTACACCTCTCATTCTCCCAGGTACACCACTGAGACTCCCAGATACACCCATGACACTCCCAGGTACACCACTGACATCTCCCAGGTACACCTCTGACACTCCCAGGTACACCTCTGACATTCCCAGGTACACCTCCGACACTCCCAGGTACATGAATGACACTCCCAGGTACACCACTGACATCTCCCAGTTACACCTCCTGACCTCCCAGGTACACCTCTGACCTCCCAGTGCAGCTGTCACTCCCAGGTACACCTCTGACACTTCCAGCCTGACACTTCCAGGTACACCTCTGACACTCCCAGGTACACAATGCACACTGCCAGGCACACCACTGACATCTTCCAGGTACACCTCTGACACTCCAGGTACACCTATGACCATTCCCAGGTACACCTCCGACACTCCCAAGTACACCTCAAACCTCCCAGGTATACCTCTGACACTGCCAGGTACACCTCTGACCTCCCAGGTACACCTCTGACACTCCCAGGTACACCTCAGACACTCCCAGTTACCTCCGACACTCCCAGTTACACCTCCGACACTCCAGTTACACCCTGGCACTCCCAGGACACACCCTGACACTCCCAGGTACACCCTGACACTCCCAGGTACAACCCTGACACTCCCAGGTACCTATGACACTCCCAGGTACACTTCTGACCTCCCAGTTACACCTCCGACACTCCCAGTTACACCCCTGACACTCCCAGGTACACCCTCTGACACTCCCAGGTACACCTCCGACACTCCCAGGTACATGAATGACACTCCCAGGTACACCACAGACATCTCCCAGTTACACCCCTGACACTCCCAGGTACACCTCTCACCTCCCAGGTACACCTCAGACTCTCCCATGTACATGAATGACACCCCCAGGTACACCACTGACATCTCCCCAGGCCCTCTTCTGACACTCCCCAGGCACACCACTGACATTCCCCAGGCACATCCCACAATCCCAGGCACACCTCAACACTCCCAGGCATACCTCTGACACTGCCAGGTACACCTCTGACACCTCCCCAGTTACACCCTGACACTCCCAGGTACACCTCAGACACCCCCAGTTACACCTCCTGACACTCCCAGTTACACCTCCTGACACTCCCAGTTACACCCCTGACACTCCCAGGTACACCCCTGACACTCCCAGGCACACCCCTGACACTATAGGTACACTGCTGACACCCCAGGCACACCTCTGACTCTCCCAGGTACACTTCTGACACTTGTGCCACACCTCCGGATAATTCCCCAGTTACACCCCCTGGACACTCCCCCATTTCCACCTCTGACACTCCCAGGCACACCTTTGACAATCCCAGGCACCTCATACTCCCAGGCACCTCACTGAGACCCCAGGCACACTCATGACACTCCCAGTTACATGAATGACACGCCCAGGTACACCACTGACATCTCCCAGGCACACCACTGACACTCCCAAGCACACCTCCTGACATTCCCAGGTACACCTCCGACACTTGCGTACATGAATGACACTACCAGGCACACCACTGACATCTCCTTTCAGTTACACTGACACCCCAGGCACACCCCTGACACTCCCAGTTACACCCCTCACACTCCCTGGTACACCTGACACTCCCAGGTACACCACGACACTCCCAGGTACAACGCTGACACTTGTGTACACCTATGACACTCCCAGGTACACTCCCCTGACACTCCCAGTTACACCTCCTGGACACTCCAGTCACACCCCTGACACTCCCAGGCACACCTCTGACACCCCAGGTACACCTCCGACACTCCCAGGTACATGAATGACACTCCCCAGGCACACCACTGACATCTCCCAAAGCACCCTGACACTCCCAGGCACACCTCTCACACCCCAGGTACACCCCAGACACTCCCAGTTACACCAGATATTCCCCAAGTACAACTCTGACAATTCTGCACGCACACCCCCTGACACACTCCAGGCACACCACTGACACTCCCCAGGTACACCACTGACACAACACACTGCTGTCACCCTGGCACACTCTGACACTTCAGCCCTGACACTTCCAGGTACACCTCTGACACTCCCAGGTACAGGAATGACACTCCCAGTTACACCTCTGGACACTCCCAGGTAAACTTCTGACACCTGCAGCCACACCTCCGACACTCCCAGTTACACCCCCTGACACTCCCAGGCACACCCTGACTCTCCCATGTGCCATGAATGACACTCCCAGGCACACCACTGACATCTCCCCAGGCACACCTCTGACACTCCCAGCACCACTGACATTCCCAGGTACACATCCCACAACCCAGGCACACCTCAAACACCCCAGGCATACCTCTGACACCGCCAGGCACACCTCTGACACCTAGCCACACCTCTGACACTCCCCAGGCACAATCTCCTCAGACACTCCCAGTTACACCCTCCGACACTCCCAGTTACACCTGACACTCCCAGTTACAATTCCCTGACACTCCCCAGTACACACCCCTGACACTCCCCAGGCACACCCCTGACACTCATAGGTACACCGCTGACACTCCCAGGCACACCTCTGACTCTCCCAGGTACACTTCTGACACTTGGTGTCACACCAGATACTCCCCAGTTACACCCCTGACACACCCATTTCCACCTCTGACACTCCCAGGTACACCTTGACAATCCCAGGTACACCTCTCATACCCCAGGCACACACCACTGAGACCCCAGGCACACCCATGACACTTGCACATGAATGACACTTGGGCACACCACTGACATCTCCCAGGTACACCACTGACACCTAAGCACACCTCTGACATCTCTCAGGCACACCTGACTCCCCAGGTACACAGAATGACACTACCAGGTACACACCACTGACATCTCCCCAAAGCCACACCTCTGACACTCCTGGTGGCACACCCCTGACACACTCCCAGTTACACCCTCACACTCCCCGGGGCACACTCCGATACCCCAGGCACACCACTGACACTCCCCAGGCACAACACTGACACTCCTAACACACCGCTGTCACTCCCAGGCACAACCTGAGACTTCCAGCCCGGCCACTTCCAGGCACACCTCTGACACTCCCAGGCACAGGAATGACACCCCAGGCAGTACACCTCTGACACTCCCAGGCACACTTCTGACACTCCCAGTCACACACCTCCGACACCTAAGTAGTTACACCTCCCCTGACACTCCCAGGCACACCTCTGACACTCCCCATGTACATGAACGAGAATTCCCAGGCACACCACTGACATCTCCCCTGGCACACCTCTGACACTCCCAGGCACACCCTCTGACATTCCCAGGCACACCTCCGGACACTCCCCAGGCACAACAATTTCACTGACATCTCCCCACACCTCTGACACTCCCCAGGCATGCCCCTGACACTCCCAGGCACACCGCTGTCACCCCAGGCACACCTCTGACACTTCCAGCCCCTGACACTTCCAGGCACACCTCTGACACTCCCAGGTACATGAATGACACTCCCAGGCACACTCCACCGACATCTCCAGGCACACCTCTGACACCCCAGGCACAATTCCCTGACATCTCCAGGCACACCTCCCACACCCCCAGGCACACCCCAAACACCCCCAGGTATACCGACACTCCCAGGCACACCTCCTGACACTATCCCAGGCACACCCCTGACACCCCAGGCACACCCCTGACACTCATAGGTACGCTGCTGGGACACTTGGTGGCACACCCTGACTCTCCCAGGCACACTTCTGACACTCCCAGTTACAACCTGATACTCCCAGTTACACCCCTGACACTCCCAGGCACACCTCTGACACTCCTGCACACCTCTGACAATCCCAGGCACAATTCTGATACTCCCCAGGTACTCCTCTGACACTCCCAGGTACACCCATGACACTTGGTGTAAACCCTCTGACACCCCAGGCACACTCCTGACACTCCCCAGGCACACCTCTGACACCTGCAGGTACACCCCAGACACTCCCCAGGTACATGAATGACACTCCCAGGTACACCCTGACACTCCCCACGCACGCTTCTGACACTCCCAGCTGCACCTCTGACACTCCCAGGTAAACCTGACAATCCCAGGTACATCTCTGACACTCCCAGGTACAACCATGACACTCCCAGGCACACCTCTGACACTCTCAGCACACCTCTGACACTCCCAGGCACACCACTGACATCTCCCAGTTACACCTCTGACACTCCCAGGTACACCTCTGACACTCCCAGGCACACCCCAGACACTCCAGTTACACCTCAGATATTCCCAAGTACTCCTCTGACACTCTAATGCACACCCCTGACACCCCAGGCACACCACTGACACTCCCAGGCACACCACTGACACCTCCCCAACACACCGCCTGTCACTCCCAGGCACACCTCTTGACACTTCCAGCCCTGACACTTCCAGGTACACCTCTGACACTCCCAGGCACAGGAATGACACTCCCAGGCACGCCCTGACACCCCAGGCACACTTCTGACACTCCCAGTCACACCTCCGAGACACTCCCCAAAGTCACACCCCCTGACACTCCCAGGCACACCTCTGACTTCCCATGTACATGAATGACACTCCCCAGGTACACCACTGACATCTCCCAGGCACACTCTGACACTCCCCAGGCACACCACTGACATTCCTGCACACATCCCACACTCCCAGGCACACCCTCAACACTCCCAGGTATACCTCCGACACTGCCAGGTACACCTCTGACACTCCCAAAGTTACACCTCTGACAATCCCAGGTACACCTCAGACACTCCCAGTTACACCTCCGACACTCCCAGCTACACCCTCCGACACTCCCAGCAAGCACCCCTGACACTCCCAGGTACACCCCCTGACACTCCCAGGCACAACCCTGACACCTATAGGCACACCGCTGACACTCTACACCCCTGATTCTCCCAGTTACACCCCTGACACTCCCATTTCCACCTCTGCACCCCAGCAGGCACACTCCTTGACAATCCCAGGCACACCTCTCATGCTCCCCAGGCACACCACTGAGACCTGGTGCCACCCATGACACTCCCAGGTACACATGAATGACACACTCCCCAGGCACACCACTGACATCTCCCAGGCACACACCTCTGACACCCCAAGCACACCCTCTGACATTCCCCAGGCACACCTTATAATTCCCCAGGTACATGAATGACACTCCCAGGTACACCACTGGAAATCTCCCCAGTTACACCTCTGACACTCCCAGGTACACCCCTGACACTCCCAGTTACACCCCTGACACCCCTGGGTAAACCTCCGACACTCCCAGGCACACCACTGACACTCCCAGTACACCACTGACACTTAAATACACCGCTGTCACTCCCAGGCACACCTCTGGAGACTTCCAGCCCTGACACTTCCAGGCATACCTCTGATACTCCCAGGTACAGGAATGTACACTCCCAGGTACATCTCTCTGACACTCTAGGTATATTGACACTCCAGTTACACTCTCCGACAAGCTCTAGTTACACCCCTGACACTTAGTACACTTCTGGTCCCATAAAAAGGATTGACACTCCCAGGTATTAATTTTACTGACATCTCCCAGGCACTGACACTCCCAGGTACACTTCTGACATTCCCAGTACACCTCCGACACTCCCAGGCACACCACCGACATCTCCCCAGTTACACCTTGGACACCCCAGGCACACCCTGACACTCCCCAGGCACACCGCTGTCACCCCAGGCACACACCTCCTCTGAAACTTCCAGCCCCTGACACCCAGGCACACCTCTGACACTCCCCAGGCACATGAATGACACTCCCAGGCACACCACTGACATCTCCCAGGCACACCTCTGACACTCCCAGGCACACCTCTGACATTCCCCAGGCACACCTCCCACACCCCAGGCACACCAAACACTCCCAGGCATACCTCTGACACTCCCAGGCACACCTCTGACACTCCCCAGGCACACCCCTGACACTCCCCAGGCACACCCCTGACACTACAGGCACGCCGAAACCCCAGGCACACCTCCTGACCTCCCAGGCACACTCTGACACTCCCCAAAGCCACACCTCCGATACTCCTGCAGTTACACCTGACACTCCCAGGCACACCTCTGACACTTCAGGCACACCTCTGACAATCCCAGGTACACCTCTGATACTCCCCAGGTGCCCTCTGACACTCCCCAGGCACACCCATGACACTCCCAGGTAAACCTCTGACACTCCCAGGCACACCTCTGACACTCTAGGTACACCTCTACACCTGCAGGTACACTCAGACACTCCCAGGTACATGAATGACACTCCCAGGTACACTGACACTCCCCAGGCACGCTTCTGACACTCCCAGCCACACCTCTGACACTCCCAGGTAAACTCCTGGACAATCCCAGGTACATCTCTGACACTCCCAGGCACAACCATGACACTCC
>NW_024753799.1:0-5374 GCF_018991925.1 Homarus americanus | reverse complement strand
CCACTACCACTACCACAACCACTACCACTATCACAATACAACAACAACTACCACTACCTTCACTACATCAATTACTATATCCACCACCACAACTACCATTACTATCACCATCACCACTACCACAACCACTACCACTACCACAACCACTACCACTACCAAAACCACAACCACTACCACTATCACAATACAACAACAACTACCACTACCTTCACTACATCAATTACTATATCCACCACCACAACTACCATTATTATCACCATCACCACCACCACCACTACCACAACCACTACCACTACCACTACCACAACCACTACCACTACCACAACCACTACCACTATCACAATACAACAACAACTACCACTACCTTCACTACATCAATTACTATATCCACCACCACAACTACCATTACTATCACCATCACCACTACCACAACCACTACCACTACCACAACCACTACCACTACCAAAACCACAACCACTACCACTATCACAATACAACAACAACTACCACTAACACAACCACTACCATCACCACTATTATCAATAATGCCATAACAACAACTACCACCACCTTCACTCACATCACTGATTATATCCACCACCACAACTACCATTGGCTATCACCATCACCACCACCTCTGCTCAATAACCACTACCACTACCACTCACACAACCACTACCACTACCACTACCATAACCACAACTATTACCACAAACCACAACCACTACCATATTAAATCATTACCACGCCAACCACAACCACTACACACAAACCACTACCACAACCACTACCACAACCACAACCACTACCACAACCACTACCACCACCACAACCACTACCACCACCACCACCACCACCCTTTTCCTCTTTTCTACTACCCTACTTAGGAAAGGGGAGTGAGAAGCCTTTGATAGCATAGAGTATGTAGGTCACACTGAGAGTTTCCTCTCTCTCTCTCCCTCTCTCCCTCTCTCTCTCTCTCTCTCTCTCTCTCTCACATACATGTTAAATCTCAGCCCATTTCCTTGACCTGTTTCTTCGCTGTTCTCTATATCTCCATCTTTATCGGTTTAACTTTTATTCTTATTCTCTGCCTTTGATTATTCTTCACACTTTGGGATGAATGTGGGACGAGAGAGAGAGAGAGAGAGAGAGAGAGAGAGAAAAACAAAAAAGTGGGTATAAGAGAAAAATAACGAGAAATATGAGAAAATAAAGCAAAAATCAAAGAGAGAAAGAAAGAGAGAGAGAGAAAGCAAGCAAGACGTGGAGGCTCTCAGACTGGGCCTCACCGTCCAGGCATCAAAGACAGGGGCCACTCAGCTTGTTAAGAGCAGCTGTAAAACTAAGGCGTCTTGTGTGCAACATGAACTGTGGCTACACCGAACCAAACTCTGATATTTGTAGTGTGTGTGTGTGTGTGTGTGTGTGTGTTCTGTGTGTGTGTGTGTGTGTGTTTATAATAATAATAATAATAATAAACGGTTTATTAATAGAGTTGCAGCCGGTGGCTGAAAATATACAGACTTACATTTGATTTAGACATAATGATATAATATGCATTGAATACATTTACAGGGCTGTATAGTGCATAAATCAGGAGTTGTTTTGTGTGTGTGTGTGTGTGTGTGTGTGTGTCTCCACCACCCAGCAACACAGGTAATAGGGCTGCTGCCTCTCTCCCTCCCTTCCCCACCACACTCCACAGTCTGGAGGCAGTACAGTGTCATCCCGCGCCACAGCAGGTTATTAGGCAGTTTACGACGCCTCGTTAACGACCAGCTGCTCTAACTACCTCACGACAGATGCTGGTAATTATCACTAATTATTACATTATTTTCTCGCCACAGTTGTTCTCTGATGATGCAGTTAAAATTAAAACACAATTTTGAGATTTAATTCAAATTGTAACCTAGCCTAACATAACCTAACACTGTATCCAGAGTTAAGTAATGATTCATTCAACATTCTGGGAAAAGCTACAGACTACTTCATATATTCTAAGGAAGAAAGGTTTAATAATTACTGAAAAGAGACAAAAACTTTTAGAAATTACGAAAAACTAAAAAAAATCGACACCGCTGCCCATGAGGATTTAGGTGAATTAAAACATTCTCCTGGCGAAAAATAAGCGATTTTAATAGTAACTGTTGAGCCAGCAGTGTTACCCGAGCCCAAACTAATGTGTTGCCAATTTTAGCAAAGGTCATTGTTTCCTTCTTGGTATAATCAGACTTATTTCAGTGATGGTTGAACAATTTTGTCTCCTCAAATTTTCGTTTTATGTATGTGTGTTTTTGCTGCATCTGTTGGCAATGAAAGCATTTGTTTATTCATGGAGTGTGTGGGTGTGTGTGTGAGTGTGTGTGGGGGTGTGTGTGTGAGTGTGTGTGTGTGGGTGTGTTACCGTGAAGGACTATTTCAGGTTTTAGTTTAAATTATGATTATAATTCAATTTCAAAGCATACAAACACACACACACACACACACACACACACACACACACACATTGGGCGGTAAAATCGGTTTTCATAGTGCTGAATTCTTGAGCTTAGCTTAGGTTAGGTTAGGTTAGGTTAGGTTAGGTTAAGCAAGGATGGAAGGAAGGAGAAAGGGAGGAAATAGGGATGCAATTAAGGAAGGAAGGTGGGAGAATGTGAGGAAGGGAGAAGGGAGAGAAGGGAGGAATGGAGGAAGGGAGAGAGGGGGAGAAGGGAGAGGGGGAGAGAAGAGAGGAGTGGAGGAAGTGAGGAAGGGAAAGAGGGAGAGAAAGGAAAGAGGGAAAGAAGGGAGAAAGGGAGAGAAGGGAGGGAGGTGTCAAACGGCTTGCACCGACGAGAGAACAATTGAATTAATTTACACAACACAGTATTTGTCAGGTGTGATGACGGTGATAATTTTGTGTGTGTGTGTGTGTGTGTGTGTTTGTGTGTGTGTGTGTGTGTGTGTGTGTGTGCAACTCCGTCACATGTATCGCTACATCCAATGAATATTATAGAGTAAAAAGTAAATGGAATGTGAAGTCAATTTGCAACACCCAGATACCGTGTGATGATGGTAGTGTTGGCAGCCCTGTGTGTGATTATGTTACGTGTGTTGTAGTAGTGTTGGCAGCCCTGTGTGTGGTTATGTTACGTGTGTTGTGGTAGTGTTGGCAGCCCTGTGTGTGGTTATGTTACGTGTCTTGTGGTAGTGTTGGCAGCCGTGTGTGTGATTATGTTACGTGTGTTGTGGTAGTGTTGGCAGCCCTGTGTGTTATGTTACGTCTTGTAGGTAGTGTTACAGTCCTGTGTGTGATTATGTTACGTGTAAGCAGGGTAGTGTTGGCAGACCCAGTGATTATGTTACGTGTGTTGTGGTAGTGTTGGCAGTCCCAGGTGATTATGCTGCCAGGTAGTGTTGGCAGTCCTGTGTGTGATTATGTTACGTGTGTTGCAGTAGTGTTGGCAGCCCTGTGTGTGATTGTTACGTGTGTTGTAGTAAGCTGGCAGCCCTGTGTGTGGTTATGTTACGTGTGTTGTGGTAGTGTTGGCAGCCCTGTGTGTGGTTATGTTACGTGTCTTGTGGTAGTGTTGGCAGCCCTGTGTGTGATTATGTTACGTGTGTTGTGGTAGTGTTCGCAGCCCTGTGTGTGGTTATGTTACGTGTCTTGTGGTAGTGTTGGCAGTCCTGTGTGTGATTATGTTACGTGTGTTGTGGTAGTGTTGGCAGTCCTGTGTGTGATTATGTTACGTGTGTTGTGGTACTGTTGGCAGTCCTGTGTGTGATTATGTTACGTGTGTTGTGGTAGTGTTGGCAGTCCTGTGTGTGATTATGTTACGTGTGTTGTGGTAGTGTTGGCAGTCCTGTGTGATTATGTTACGTGTGTTGTGGCAGGTTAAGCAGTCCTGTGTGTGATTATGTTACGTGTGTTGTAGTGTTGGCAGTCCTGTGTGTGATTATGTACATGTGTGTTGTGGTAGTGCTGGCAGTCTCTGTGTGTGATTATGTTATGTGTAAGCAGGTAGTGTTGGCAAGTCTCTGTGTGTGTGGTTATGTTACGTGTCTTAGTAGTGTTGGCAGTCCTGTGTGATTATTATGTTACGTGTGTTGTAGAAAAGGCAGTCCCAGGTGATTATGTTGGGCTGCGTGTTGTGGTAGTGTTGGCAGTCTCTGTGTGTGGTTATGTTACGTGTCTCGCAGGTAGTGTTGGCAGCCCTGTGTGTGATTATGTTACGTGTGTTGTGGTAGTGTTGGCAGCCCTGTGTGTGATTATGTTACGTGTGTTGTGGTGGTGTTGGCAGTCCTGTGTGTGATTATGTTACGTGTGTTGTGGTAGTGTTGGCAGTCCTGTGTGTGATTATGTTACGTGTGTTGTGGTGGTGTTGGCAGTCCTGTGTGTGATTATGTTACGTGTGTTGTGGTAGTGTTGGCAGCCCTGTGTGTGATTATGTTACGTGTGTTGTGGTAGTGTTGGCAGCCCTATGTGTGATTATGTTACGTGTGTTGTGGTGGTGTTGGCAGTCCTGTGTGTGATTATGTTACGTGTGTTGTGGTAGTGTTGGCAGTCTCTGTGTGGTTATTGGCGTTACGTGTCTTGGTGGTAGTGTTGGCAGCCGTGTGTGTGATTATGTTACGCAAGCCAGTAGTGTTGGCAGCCCTGGTGTGTGGTTGGTGTTACGTGTCTTGTGGTAGTGTTGGCAGTCCTGTGTGTGATTATGTTACGTGTGTTGTGGTAGTGTTGGCAGCCCTGTGTGTGATTATGTTACGTGTGTTGTGGTAATGTTGGCAGCCCTGTGTGTGATAATGTTACGTGTGTTGTGGTAGTGTTGGCAGTCCTGTGTGTGGTTATGTTACGTGTGTTGTGGTAGTGTTGGCAGCCCTGTGTGTGATTATGTTACGTGTCTTGTGGTAGTGTTGGCAGTCCTGTGTGTGGTTATGTTACGTGTGTTGTGGTAGTGTTGGCAGTCCTGTGTGTGATTATGTTACGTGTGTTGTGGTAGTGTTGGCAGCCCTGTGTGTGATTATGTTACGTGTGTTGTGGTAGTGTTGGCAGCCCTGTGTGGTTATATTCGTGTGTTGTGGTAGTGTTGGCCAGTGTGTGATTATATTCGTGTCTTGTGGTAGTGTTGGCAGCCCTGTGTGTGATTATGTTACGTGTGTTGTGGTAGTGTTGGCAGCCCTGTGTGTGGTTATGTTACGTGTGTTGTGGTAGTGTTGGCAGCCCTGTGTGTGGTTATGTTACGTGTCTTGTGGTAGTGTTGGCAGCCGTGTGTGTGATTATGTTACGTGTGTTGTGGTAGTGTTGGCAGCCCTGTGTGTGGTTATGTTACGTGTCTTGTGGTAGTGTTGGCAGTCCTGTGTGTGATTATGTTACGTGTGTTGTGGTAGTGTT
>NW_024753798.1:0-10392 GCF_018991925.1 Homarus americanus | reverse complement strand
TCACGACCCCCAGTGTTTCACCCTGGCACTATAGGTCAGGACCTCCAATGTTTCCCACTGGCATCATTGGTCAGGGCCTACAGTGTTTCACCTTGGTACTATAGGTCAGGACCTTCAGTGTTTCACCTTGGCACTATAGGTCATGACCTCCAGTGCTTCTCCCTGGCACTATAGGTCAGGACCTCCAGTGTTTCACACTGGCACTATAGGTCTGGACCTCCAGTGTTTCACCCTGGCACTATAAGTCAGAACCTCCAATGTTTCACTCTGGAACTATAGGTCAGGACCTCCAGTGTTTCACCCTGACACTATAGGTCACAACCTCCAGTGTTTCACTCTGGCCCTATAAGTCAGGACCTCCCGTGTTTCACCCTGGCACTATAGGTCACGACCTCCAGTGTTCCACTCTGGCACTATAGGAAAGGATCTCCAGTGCTAACCCTGGCACAATAGGTCAAGACCTCCAGTGTTTCACTCTGGCACTAGAGATCAGAACCTAGAGTGTTCCATCCTGGCACTATAGGTCAGCACCTCCAGTGTTCCATCCTGGCCCTATTGGTCAGCACCTCAAATGTTTCACACTGGCACTAGACATCAGGACCTCCTTTGTTTCATCCTGGCACTATAGGTCAGGACCTCCAGTGTTCCATCCTGGCACTATAGGTCAGGACCTTCAGAGTTTCACACTGGAACTATAGGACAGGACCTCTAGTGTTTCACCCTTACACTATAGGTCAGGACCTCCAGTGTTTCACTCTGGCACTATAGGTCAGGACCTCCAGTGTTTCACCCTGGCACTATAGGACAGGACCTCTAGTGCTTCACCCTTACACTATAGGTAACGACCTCCAGTGTTTACCCTGGCACTATAGGTCAGGGCCACCAGTGTTTCACTCTGGCACTATAGGTTAGGAACTCCAGTGTTTCACCCTAACACCATAGGTCAGGACCTCCAATGCTTCACATTGGCACTAGAGATCAGAACCTCCAGTGTTTCACCCTGGCACCATAGGTCAGGACCTCCAATGCTTCACTCTGTAACTATAGGCAGGACCTCCAGTGTTTCACCCTGGCACTATAGGTCACGACCTCCAGTGTATCCCCCTGGCACTATAGGACAGTACCTCCAATGTTTCAAACCGGCACCATAGGTCAGGACCTCCAGTGTTTCACCCTGGCATTATAGGTCAGGACCTCCAATGTTTCACCCTAGCACTATAGGTCAGGACCTCCAATGTTTCAAACCGGCACCATAGGTCAGGACCTCCAGTGTTTCACCCTGGCATTATAGGTCAGGACCTCCAGTGTTTCACACTGGCACTATAGGTCAGGAAATCCAGTGTTTCACCTTGATACTATAGGTCAGGACCTCCAGTGTTTCACCCTGGCCCTATAGGTCAGTACCTCCAGTGTTTCACCCTGGCACTATAGGTCAGGACCTCCAGTGTTTCACCCTAGCACTAAACGTCAGGACCTCCAGTGTTTCACCCGGGCACTATAGGACAGGACCTCCAGTGTATCATTCTGGAAATATAGGTCAACACCTCCAATGTTTCACTCTGGCACTAGAGGTAACGACCTCCAGTGTTTCACCCTGGCACTATAAGTCAGGACCTCCAATGTTTCCCCGTGCACTATAGGTCAGGACCTCCAGTGGTTCACCCTGGCACTATAGGTCAGGACCTCCAGTGTTTCACCTTGGTACTAGAGGTCAGGACCTCCTGTGTTTCACACTGGCACAATAGGTCAGGACCTTCAGTGTTTCACTCTGGCACTATAATGACAGGACCTGCAGTTTTACACCCTGGCACTATAGGTCAGGACCTGTAGTGTTTCACCCAGGCACTATAGGTCAGGAGCTCCAGTGTTTCACTCTGGCACTATAGGACAGGACTTCCAGTGTTTCACCCTGGCACTATAGGTCACGACCTCCAGTGTTTCACCCTGGTACTATAGGTGAGGACCTCCCGTGTTTTACCCTGGCACTATAGGTCACAACCTCCAGTATTTCACCCCCGCACTATAGGTCAGGACCTCCAGTGTTTAACCCTGGCACTATAGGTCAGGACCTACAGTGTGTCACCCTGGAACTATAGGTCAGGACCTCCAGTGTTTCACTCTGGCACTATAGGTCAGGACCTCAGTTTTTCACCCTGGCACTATAGGTCAGGACCTTCAGTGTTTCACTCTGGCACTATAGGTCTTTACCTCCAGTGTTTCACCCTGGCACTATAGGTCACGACCTACAGTGTTCCACCCTGGCACTATAGTTCAGGACCTCCAATGATTCCCCATGCACTATAGGTCAGGACCTTCAGTGGTTCAGCCTGGCACTATAGGTCAGGACCTCCAGTGTTTCACGCTGGTACTAGAGATCAGGACCTCCTGTGTTTCACACTGGCACAATAGGTCAGGACCTTCAGTGTTTCACTCTGGCACAATAATGTCAGGACCTTCAGTTTTACACCCTGGCACTATAGGTCAGGACCTTCAGTGTTTCACTCTGGCACTATAGGTCGGGACCACCAGTGTTTCACCCTGGCACTATAGGTCACGACCTCCAGTGTTTCACCCTGGCACTATAGGTCAGGACCTCCAGTGTTTCACCCTGGCACTATAGGTCACGACCTCCAGTGTTTCACCCTGGCACTATAGGTCAGGACCTCCCTTGTTTCACCCTGGGACTATAGGTCAGGACCTCCCGTGTATTACCCTGGCACTATAGGTCAAAACCTTCAGTATTTCACCCCTGCACTATAGGTCAGGACCTACAGTGTGTTACCTGGCACTATAGGTTACGAATTCCCGTGTTTCACCCTGGCACTATAGGTCAGGACTTCCAGTGTTTCACCCTGGCACTATAGGTCACGACCTGCCGTGTTTGATCCTGGCACTAGAGGTCAGGACCTCCAGTGTTTCACATTGGCACTATAGATGAGAACCTCCAGTGTTTCACCCTGGCACTATAGTTCAGGACCTGCAATGCTTCACTCTGTAACTATAAGCAGGACCTCCAGTGTTTCACCCTGGCACTATAGGACAGTACCTCCAATGTTTCAAACCGGCACCATAGGTCAGGATCTCCAGTGTTTCACCCTGGCATTATAGGTCAGGACCTCCAATGTTTCACCCTAGCACAATAGGTCAGGACCTCCAATGTTTCACTCTGGCACTGTAGGTCAGGACCTCCAGTGTTTAGCACTGGCACTATAGGTCAGGAAATCCAGTGTTTCACCTTGGTACTATAGGTCAGGACCTCCAGTGTTTCACCCTGGCACTATAGGTCAGGACCTCCAGTGTTTCACCCAAGCACTAAACGTCAGGACCTCCAGTGTTTCACCCGGGCACTATAGGACAGGACCTCCAGTGTATCACTCTGGAAATATAGGTCAAGACCTCCAATGTTTCACTCTGGCACTAGAGGTAACGACCTCCAGTGTTTCACCCTTGCACTATGAGTCAGGACCTCCAATGTTTCCCCGTGCACTATAGGTCAGGACCTCCAGTGGTTCATCCTGGCACTATAGGTCAGGACCTCCAGTGTTTCACCCTGGTACTAGAGGTCAGGACCTCCTGTGTTTCACACTGGCACAATAGGTCAAGACCTTCAGTGTTTCACTCTGGCACTATAATGACAGGACCTGCAGTTTTACACCCTGGCACTATAGGTCAGGACCTGTAGTGCTTCACCCAGGCACTATAGGTCAGGAGCTCCAGTGTTTCACTCTGGCACTATAGGTCAGGACTTCCAGTGTTTCACCCTGGCACTATAGGTCACGACCTCCAGTGTTTCACCCTGGTACTATAGGTGAGGACCTCCCGTGTTTTACCCTGGCACTATAGGTCACAACCTCCAGTATTTCACCCCCGCACTATAGGTCAGGACCTCCAGTGTTTAACCCTGGCACTATAGGTCAGGACCTACAGTGTGTCACCCTGGCACTATAGGTCAGGACCTCCCGTGTTTCACCCTGGCACTATAGGTCAGGACCTCCAGTGTTTCACCCTGGCACTATAGGTCAGGACCTCCAATGTTTCACTCTGGAACTATAGGTCAGGACCTACAGTGCTTCACCCTGGCACTATAGGTCAGGACCTACAGTGTATCACCCTGGCACTATAGGTCACGACCTCCCTTGTTTCACCCTGGGACTATAGGTGAGGACCTCCCGTGTTTTACCCTGGCAATATAGGTGAGGAACTCCAGTGTTTCATCCTGGCACTATAGGTCAGGACCTCCAGTGTTTCACTCTTGCACAATAGGTGAGGAACTCCAGTGTTTCATCCTGGCACTATACATCAGGACCTCTCGCGTTTCACCCTGGCATTATAGGTCACGACGTCCAGTGTTACTCTCTGGCACTATAGGTCACGACCTCCCGTGTTTTACCCTGGCACTAAAGGTCAGGACCTCCAGTGTTTCACCCTGGTACTAGAGGTCAGGACCTCCGGGGTTTCACTCTGGCACTATAGGACAGGACCTCCATGGTTTCACCCTGGTACTAGAGGTCAGGACCTACTGTATTTCACCCTGGTACTATAGGTCAGGACCTCCAGTGTTTCACACTGGCACTATAGGACAGGACCTCCGGTGTTTCACCCTGGCACTACAGGTCAGGACCTCCAGTGTTTCACACTGGCACCATAGGTCAGGACCTCCCGTGTTTCACTCTGGCACTAGAGTTTAGGACCTCCAGTGTTTCACCCTGGCACTATAGGTCACAACCTCCAATGTTTCACCCTGGCACTATAGGTCAGGACCTCCAATGTTTCACACCGGCACCATAGGTCAGGAACACCAGTGTTTCACCCTGGCACTATAGGTCAGGACCTCCAGTGTTTCACCCTGGCACTATAGGTCAGGACCTCCAATGTTTCACTCTGGAACTATAGGTCAG
This sequence comes from Homarus americanus, assembly GCF_018991925.1. Lineage (NCBI taxonomy): Eukaryota > Metazoa > Arthropoda > Malacostraca > Decapoda > Nephropidae > Homarus > Homarus americanus. The sequence continues at coordinate 5,494 of NW_024753798.1, read as the reverse complement.
GACCTCCAGTGTTTCACCCTGGCACTATAGGTCAGGACCTCAAGTGTTTCACCCTGGCACTATAGGTCAGGACCTCCCTTGTTTCACCCTGGGACTATAGGTCAGGACCTCCCATGTTTTACCCTGACAATATAGGTGAGGAACTCCAGTGTTTCATCCTGGCACTATAGGTCAGGACCTCCAGTGTTTCACTCTGGCACTATAGGTGAGGAACTCCAGTGTTTCATCCTGGCACTATAGGTCAGGACCTCTCGCGTTTCACCCTGGCATTATAGGTCATGACGTCCAGTGTTCCACTCTGGCACTATAGGTCACGACCTCCTGTGTTTTACCCTGGCACTATAGGTCACGACCAACAGTGTTTCACCCTGGCACTATAGATCAGGACCTCCAGTGTTTCACTCTGGCATTATAGGTCAGGACCTTCAGTTTTTCACCCTGGCACTAGAAGTCAGGACCTCCAGTGTTTCACCCTGGTACTATAGGTCAGGACCTGCACTGTTTCATCCAGGCACTATAGGTCAGGACCTCCGGTGTTTCACCCTGGCACTACAGGTCAGGACCTCCAGTGTTTCACACTGGCACCATAGGTCAAGACCTCCCATGTTTCACTCTGGCACTAGAGTTTAGGACCTCCAGTGTTTCACCCTGGCTCTATAGGTGACAACCTCCAGTGTTTCACCCTGGCACTAGAGGTCTGGACCTACAGTGTTTCACCTTGACACTAGAGGTCAGGACCTCCCATGTTTCACTCTGGCACTAGAAGTCAGGACCTCCAGTGTTTCAACCCTGGCACTAGAGGTCAGGACCTCCGGTGTTTCACCCTGGCACTACAGGTCAGGACCTCCAGTGTTTCACACTGGCACTATAGGTTAGGACCTCCAGTGTTTCCCCCTGGCACTATAGGTCAGGAACTCCAAAGTTTGACTCTGTAACTATAGGCAGGACCTTCAGTGTTTCACCCTGGCACTGTAGGTCACGACCTCCAGTGGTTCACCCTGGCACTATAGGTCACTATAGGTCAGGACCTCCCATGTTACACCCTGGCACTATAGGTCAGGACCTCCCGTGTTTTACAGTGGCACTATTGGTCACGACCACCAGTGTTTCGCCCTGGTACTATAGGTCAGGACCTCCAATGCTTCACACCGGCACAATAGGTCAGGACGTCCAGTGTTTCACCCTGGCACTAAAAGTCAGGACCTCCAGTGTTTCAGCCTGGCACTATATGTCAGGACCTCCCATGTTTCACTCTGGAACTATAGGTGAGAACCTCCAGTGTTTCACCCTGGCACTATAGGTCATGACCTAGCGCGTTCTCCCTAGCACTCTATGTCAGGACCTGCAGTGTTTCACCCTGATACTAGAGGTCAGGACCTCCCGTGTTTCACTCTGAGACTATAGGTCAGGACCTCCGATGTTTCACTCTGGCACTATAGGTCAGGACCTCCAGTGTTTCACCCTAGTACTAGAGGTCAGGACCTCCAGTGTTTCACCCTGGTACAATAGGACAGGACCTCCGGTGTTTCACCCTAGCACTATAGGTCAGGACCTCCCATGTTTTACCCTGGCACTATAGTTCACGACCACCAGTGTTTCGCCCTAGCACGTATAGGTCAGGACCTCCAATGCTTCACAGCGGCACCATAGGTCAGGACCTCCAATGTTTCCCACCGGCACTATAGGTCAGGGCCTCCAGTTTTTCACCCGGGCACTATAGGTCAGGAAATCCAGTGTTTCACTCTGGTACTATAGGTCAGGACCTCCAGTGTTTCACACTGGCACTATAGGTCAGGACCTCCAATGTTTCACCCTGGCACTATTGGTCAGGATCTCCAGTGTTTCACCCAAGCACTATAGGTCAGGACATCCAGTGTTTCACCCGGGCACTATAGGTGAGGACCTCCAGTGTATCACTCTGGAACTATAGGTCAAGACCTCCAATGTTTCTCTCAGGCACTATAGGTAACGACCTCCAGTGTTTCGCCCTGGCACTATAGGACAGGACCTCTAGTGCTTCAGCCTTACACTATAGGTCAGGACCTCCAGTCTTTCACCCTGGCACTATAACACAGGACCACCCGTGATTTCACCCTGGCACTATAGGTCACGACTCCAGTGTTCCACCCTGGCACTATAGGTCAGGACCTTCAGTGTTTTACCCAGGCACTATAGGTCAGGACCGTCAGTGTTTCACTCTAGCACTATAGGTCAGGACCTCCAGTGTTTCACCCTGGCACTATAGGTCAGGACCTCCAGTGTTTCACCCTGGCACTGTAGGTCACGACCTCCAGTGTTTCACCCTGGCACTATAGGTGAGGACATCCCTTGTTTCACCCTGGGACTATAGGTGAGGACCTCCGGTGTTTTTCCCTTGCACAATAGGTCACAACCTCCAGTATTTCACCCCTGCACTGTAGGTAAGGACCTCCAGTGTTTCACCCTGGCACTATAGGTCAGGACCTACAGTGTGTCACCCTGGCACTATAGGTAAGTACCTCCCGTGTTTCACCCTGGCACTATAGGTCACAACCTCCAGTATTTCACCCCTGCACTATAGGTCAGGACCTCCAGTGTTTCACCCTGGCACTATAGGTCTAGACCTCCAGTGTTTCACTCTGGCACTATAAGTCAGGACCTCCCGTGTTTCACCCTGGCATTATAGGTCACGACCTCCAGTGTTCCACTCTGGCACTAGAGTTTAGGACCTCCAGTGTTTCACCCTGGCACTATAGTTCAGGACCTACAGTGTGTCACCCTGGCACCATAGGTCAGGACCTCCCGTGTTTCACTCTGGCACTAGAGTTTAGGACCTCCAGTGTTTCACCCTGGCACTATAGGTCACAACCTCCAATGTTTCACCCTGGCACTATAGGTCAGGACCTCCAATGTTTCACACCGGCACCATAGGTCAGGAACACCAGTGTTTCACCCTGGCACTATAGGTCAGGACCTCCAGTGTTTCACCCTGGCACTATAGGTCAGGACCTCCAATGTTTCACTCTGGCACTATAGGTCAGGACCTCCAGTGTTTCACCCTGGCACTATAGGTCAGGACCTCAAGTGTTTCACCCTGGCACTATAGGTCAGGACCTCCCTTGTTTCACCCTGGGACTATAGGTCAGGACCTCCCATGTTTTACCCTGACAATATAGGTGAGGAACTCCAGTGTTTCATCCTGGCACTATAGGTCAGACCCTCGCGTTTCACCCTGGCATTATAGGTCATGACGTCCAGTGTTCCACTCTGGCACTATAGGTCACGACCTCCTGTGTTTTACCCTGGCACTATAGGTCACGACCAACAGTGTTTCACCCTGGCACTATAGATCAGGACCTCCAGTGTTTCACTCTGGCATTTTAGGTCAGGACCTTCAGTTTTTCACCCTGGCACTAGAAGTCAGGACCTCCAGTGTTTCACCCTGGTACTATAGGTCAGGACCTGCACTGTTTCATCCAGGCACTATAGGTCAGGACCTCCGGTGTTTCACCCTGGCACTACAGGTCAGGACCTCCAGTGTTTCACACTGGCACCATAGGTCAAGACCTCCCATGTTTCACTCTGGCACTAGAGTTTAGGACCTCCAGTGTTTCACCCTGGCTCTATAGGTGACAACCTCCAGTGTTTCATCCTGGCACTAGAGGTCTGGACCTCCAGTGTTTCACCTTGACACTAGAGGTCAGGACCTCCCATGTTTCACTCTGGCACTAGAAGTCAGGACCTCCAGTGTTTCAACCCTGGCACTAGAGGTCAGGACCTCCGGTGTTTCACCCTGGCACTACAGGTCAGGACCTCCAGTGTTTCACACTGGCACTATAGGTTAGGACCTCCAGTGTTTCCCCCTGGCATTATCCAAAGTTTGACTCTGTAACTATAGGCAGGACCTCCAGTGTTTCACCCTGGCACTGTAGGTCACGACCTCCAGTGGTTCACCCTGGCACTATAGGTCACTATAGGTCAGGACCTCCCGTGTTACACCCTGGCACCATAGGTCAGGACCTCCCGTGTTTTACCGTGGCACTATTGGTCACGACCACCAGTGTTTCGCCCTGGTACTATAGGTCAGGACCTCCAATGCTTCAAACCGGCACAATAGGTCAGGACGTCCAGTGTTTCACCCTGGCACTAAAAGTCAGGACCTCCAGTGTTTCAGCCTGGCACTATATGTCAGGACCTCCCATGTTTCACTCTGGAACTATAGGTGAGAACCTCCAGTGTTTCACCCTGGCACTATAGGTCATGACCTAGCGCGTTCTCCCTAGCACTCTATGTCAGGACCTGCAGTGTTTCACCCTGATACTAGAGGTCAGGACCTCCCGTGTTTCACTCTGAGACTATAGGTCAGGACCTCCCGTGTTTCACTCTGGCACTATATGTCAGGACCTCCGGTGTTTCACTCTGGCACTATAGGTCAGGACCTCCAGTGTTTCACCCTAGTACTAGAGGTCATGACCTCCAGTGTTTCACCCTGGTACAATAGGACAGGACCTCCGGTGTTTCACCCTGGCACTATAGGTCAGGACCTCCCATGTTTTACCCTGGCACTATAGTTCACGACCACCAGTGTTTCGCCCTGGCACATATAGGTCAGGACCTCCAATGCTTCACAGCGGCACCCTAGGTCAGGACCTCCAATGTTTCCCACTGGCACTATAGGTCAGGGCCTCCAGTTTTTCACCCGGGCACTATAGGTCAGGAAATCCAGTGTTTCACTCTGGCCCCATAGGTCAGGACCTCCAGTGTTTCACACTGGCACTATAGGTCAGGACCTCCAGTGTTTCACCCTGGCACTATTGGTCAGGATCTCCAGTGTTTCACCCAAGCACTATAGGTCAGGACATCCAGTGTTTCACCCGGGCACTATAGGTGAGGACCTCCAGTGTATCACTCTGGAACTATAGGTCAAGACCTCCAATGTTTCACTCTGGCACTATAGGTAACGACCTCCAGTGTTTCGCTCTGGCACTATAGGACAGGACCTCTAGTGCTTCAGCCTTACACTATACGTCAGGACCTCCAGTCTTTCACCCTGGCACTATAACACAGGACCACCCGTGATTTCACCCTGGCACTATAGGTCACGACCTCCAGTGTTCCACCCTGGCACTATAGGTCAGGACCTCCAATGTTTCCCCGTGCACTATAGGTCAGGACCTCCAGTGGTTCACCCTGGCACTATAGTTCAGGACCTTCAGTGTTTTACCCAGTTTCACTCTGGAACTATAGGTCCGGACCTCCAGTGTTTCACCCTGGCACTATAGGTCAGGACCTCCAGTGTTTCACCTTGGCACTGTAGGTCACGACCTCCAGTGTTTCACCCTGGCACTATAGGTGAGGACATCCCTTGTTTCACCCTGGGACTATAGGTGAGGACCTCCCGTGTTTTTCCCTGACACAAAAGGTCACAACCTCCAGAATTTCACCCCTGCACTATAGGTCAGGACCTCCAGTGTTTCACCCTGGCACTATAGGTCAGGACCTACAGTGTGTCACC
>NW_024753797.1:0-16296 GCF_018991925.1 Homarus americanus | reverse complement strand
GACGCTACCTCTGGGCCACCAGGACAATAAAAGCAGTCCTAGACTCTGCTATATTTCACACAAAGCCTGTTCAACGAGCTTATGGCGCCGTGAACCTCTAATGGGGACCACCCGTGCCGCTAAGGTGATCAGAGCAACATTTAAAAAAAATGCGGCTTCGAAACACGAGGATCCATATATATTTCATTAGCCCAATAAAGCACGCAGACTTCTTCATATAATCAACACCTCACCCCACCAGGATTTGAACCCACGATCTTCTAATTGTGACCGGGGAACGCTACCTCTGGGCCACCAGGACAATAAAAGCAGTCCTAGACTCTGCTATATTTCACACAAAGCCTGTTCAATGAGCTTATGGCGCCGTGAACCTCTAATGGGGACCCCCCGTGCCACTTAGGTGATCAGAGCAATGTTTTACCAAATGTGGCTTCGAAACCCGAGGATCCATATATATTTCATTAGACCAATAAAGCACGCGGACTTCTACATATAATCAACACCTCACCCCACCAGGATTTCAACCCACGATCTTATAATTGTGACCGGGGAATGCTACTTCTGGGCCACCAGGACAATAAATGTAGTCCTAGACTCTGCTATATTTCACACAAAGCCTGTTCTACGAGCTTATGGCGCCGTGAACCTCTAATGGGGACCACACGTGCCGCTTAGGTGATCAGACCAATGAATCGGCTGCTTGTCCAATTAACCAGTCCGTTCAAACATATTTATATTTGGGTTTAAGTAACGAGACCCAAACGGTAGTTCCTTTGTTTTATTATAAAAGGTTGTATATATAATTCCTGAGTGTATATCAACCGTAAGTCTCACTGTCTAGGAGTGAATGAGAAAGGGACAGCGTTTATGTATGATAAACGTTAGGTCACGTCCTTACGATATGAGTTGAGGTGAGCTACTGAAGCTTAGGGGCATCGCAGTGCGTGCTTACAGAAATGCTGAGCTATGGGTCTCGCCCTCTTGGGTGAGTTGCCCGCTCACGTGTCCATCTCATGTCTTACTCATAGACGGTGGAATGTTACAGGGTGGTGAATCTGAATGAAATATCAGATGTATTGACCCATTTATATAATACGTTCTGTTGATGAGACAGGGGCCTATTACACGAACGTTTTACCAAATGCGGCTTCGAAACAAGAAGGATCCATATATATTTCATTAGCCCAATAAAGCACGCGCACTTCTTCATATAATCAACACCTCACCCCACCAGGATTCGAAACCACGATCTTTTATTTGTGACCGGGGAACGCTTCCTCTGGGCCACCAGGACACTAAAAGCATTTCTAGACTCTGCTATATTTCACACAAAGCCTGTTCAACGAGCTTTGAGGACTGAACTCTAATAACCACACGTGTCAGCGAGGTGATCAGGAAAGAACGCACCAAATCCGCCTGAAAACCCGCAGGATCCATATATTTCATTAGCCCAATAAAGGTTGATCTCTACATATAATCAACACCTCACCCCACCAGGATTCGAACCCACGATCTTCTAATTGTGACCGGGGAACGCTACCCATGGGCCACCAGGACACTATAAGCAGTCCTAGACTCTGTTATATTTCACACAAAGCCTATTCAACGACCTTATGGCGCCATGAACCTCTAATGGGGACCACCCGTGCCGCTTAGGTGATCAGATCAACGTTTTACCAAATCCGGCTTGGAAACACGAGGATCCATATATATTTCATTAGCCCAATAAAGCACTCGGACTTCTACATATAATCAACACTTCACCCCACCAGGATTCAAACCCACAATCTTATAATTGTGACCGGGGTATGCTACCTCTGGGCCACCAGGACAATAAAAGCAGTCGTAGACTCTACTATATTTCACACAAAGCCTGTTAAACGAGCTTATGGCGCTGTGAACCACTGTAGGGGACCACCCGTGCCGCTTAGGTGATCAGAGCAACGCTTTACCAAATGCGGTTTCGAAACACGATGATCCATATATATTTCATTAGCCCAAAAAAGCACGCGGACTTCTACATATAATCAACGCCTCACCCCACCAGGATTTGAACCCACGATCTTCTAATTGTGACCGGGGAACGCTACCTTTGGGCCACCAGGACACTAAAAGCAGTCCTAGACTCTGCTATATTTCAGACAAAGCCTGTTCATCGAGCTAATGGCGCCGTGAACCTCTAATGGGGACCACCCGTGCCGCTTAGGTGATCAGAGCAACGTTTTACCAAATGCGGCTTCGAAACACGAGGATCCATATATATTTCATTAGCCCAATAAAGCACGAGATTTTCTACATATAATCAACACTCACCCCACCAGATTTGAACCCACGATTTTGACTAGATCAACAAGCAATTTCTGGGCCATACTAGGATACAAAAGCAGTCCTAGACTCTACAAGAGAGCCACACAAAAGCCTGTTCAACGACCTTATGGCGCCATGAACCTCTAATGGGGACCACCGTGCCGCTTAGGTGATCAGAGCAACGTTTTACCAAATCCAGCTTGGAAACACGAGGATCCATATATAGTTCATTAGCCCTGTAAAGCACGCGGACTTCTACATATAATCAACGCCTCACCCCACCAGGATTTAAACCCACGATCTTATAATTGTGACCGGGGAACGCTACCTCTGGGCCACCAGGATGATAAAGGCAGTCCTAGACTCTGCTATATTTCACACAAAGTCTGTTCAACGAGCTTATGGCGCTGAACCTTCAATAATCACCCATGCCGCTTAGGTGACTGAGCAATGTTTTTACCAACCGCTTCGAAACACGAGGATCCATATATATTTATTAGCTCCAATAGCACGCGATTCTACATATAATCAACACCTCACCCCACCAGACGGAACCCACGACCTTGGTACTGCACTGGAAACGCTACCCTGGGCCACTAGGACAATAAAAGCAGTCCTAGACTCTGCTATATTTCACACAAAGCCTGTTCAACGAGCTTATGGCGCCGTGAACCTCTAATGAGGACCACTCGTGCCACTGAGGTGATCAGAGCAACGTTTTACCAAATCCGGCTTGGAAATATGAGAATCCATATATATTTAATTAGCCCAATAAAGCACAAGGACTTCTACATATAATCAACACCTCACCCCACCAGGATTTGAACCCACGATCTTATAAATGTGACCGGGGAACGCTACCTCTGGGCCACCAGTTCAATAAAAGCACTCCTAGACTCTGCTATATTTAACACAAAGCCTGTTCATCGAGCTTATGGCGCCGTGAACCTCTAATGGGGACCACCCGTGCTGCTTAGGTGATCAGAGCAACGTTTTACCAAATGCGGCTTCGAAACACGAGGATCCAAATATATTTTATAGCCCAATAAAGCACTCGGACTTCTACATATAATCAACACCTCACCCCACCAGGATTCAAACCCACGATCTTATAATTGTGACCGGGATATGCTACCTCTGGGCCATCAGGACAATAAAAGCAGTCCTAGACTCTACTATATTTCACACAAAGCCTGTTTAACGACCTTATGGCGCCATGAACTTCGAATGGGGACCACCCGTGCCGCTTAGGTGATCAGAGCAACGTTTTACCATATCCGGCTTCGAAACACGAGGATCCATATATATTTCATTAACCTAATAAAGCACGCGGACTTCTCCATATAAACACCTCACCCCACCATGATTTGAACCCACGATCTTATAATTGTGGCCGGGGAATGCTACCTCTGGGCCACGAGGACACTAAAAGGAGTCGTAGACTCTGCTATATTTCACACAAAGCCTGTTCAACGAGCTTATGGCGCCGTGAACCTATCATTGGGACCACCCGTGCCGCTTAGGTGATAAGAGCAACGTTTTCCAAATCCGGCTTGGAAACACGAGGATCCATAGATATTTCATTAGCACAATAAAGCACGCTGACTTCTACATATAATCAACACCTCACCCCACCAGCATTTGAACCCACTATCTTACAATTGTGACCGGGGAACGGTACCTCTGGGCAACCAGGACAATAAAAGCAGTCCTAAACTCTGCTATATTTCACACAAAGCCTGTTCAACGAGCTTATGGCGCCATGAACCTCTAATGGGGAATTCACCGCAAGTTTTAGGTATCAGACTAAACATTTTACCAAATGCTTCGAAACCCGAGGATCCATATATATTTCATTAGCCCAATAAAGCACGCGGACTTTTACATATAATCAACACCTCACCCTACCAGGATTTGAACCCACGATCATATAATTGTGACCGGGAAACGCTACCTCTGGGCCACTAGGACAATAAAAGCAGTCCTAGACTCTGCTATATTTCACATAAAGCTTGTTCAACGAGTTTATCGCGCTGTGAACCACTATAGGGGACCACCCGTGCCGCTTAGGTGATCAGAGCAACGTTTTACCAAAAGTGCTCTGAAACACCTAGGATCCCCAGTATATTTCATTAGCCCAATAAAGCACGCGATTCTTCATATAAATCTAACACCTGAACCCCCACCAGGATTCGAACCCACGATCTTCTAATTGTGACCGGGGAACGCTACCTCTGGGCCACCAGGACACTAAAAGCAGTCCTAGACTCTGCTATATTTCACACAAAGCCTGTTCAACGAGCTTATGGCGCCGTGAACCTCTAATGGGGACCACCCGTGCCGCTTAGGCGATCAGAGCAACGTTTTACCAAATGCGGCTTCGAAAAACGAGGATCCATATATATTTCATTAGCCCAATACAGCACGCGGACTTCTACATATAATCAACACCTCACCCCACCAGGATTTGAACCCACGGTCTTATAATTGTGACCGGGGGACGCTACCTCTGGGCCACCAGGACACTAAAAGCATTCTTAGACTCTGCTATATTTCACACAAAGCCTGTTCAACGAGCTTATGGCGCCGTGAACCTCTAATGGGGACCACCCGTGCCGCTTAGGTGATCAGAGCAACGTTTTACCAAATGCAGCTTCGAAACCCGAGGATCCATTTATATTTCATTAGCCCAATAAAGCACGCGGACTTCTACATATAATCAACACCTCACCTCACCAGGATTTGAACCCACAATCTTATAATTGTGACCGGTGAATGCTACCTCTGGGCCACCAGGACAATAAAATCATTCCTAGACTCTGCTATATTTCACACAAAGCCTGTTCAACGGGCTTGTGGCACCGTGAACCTCTAATGGGGACCACCCGTGCCGCTTAGGTGATCAGAGCAACGTTTTACCAACGCGGCCAAAACACCCAGGATCCATATATTTCATTAGCCCAATAAAGCACGCTGGACTTCTTACATATAATCAACACCTCACCCCACCAGGATTCAAACCCACGATCTTATATTGTGACCGGGGAACGCTACCTCTGGGCCACCAGTACAATAAAAGCAGTCCTAGACTCTGCTATATTTCACACAAAGCCTGTTCAACGAGCTTATGGCGCTGTGAACCACTATAGGAGACCACCCGTGCCGCTTAGTTGATGAGAGCAACTTTTTACCAAATGCGGCTTCGAAATACGAGGATCCATATATATTTCATTAGCCCAATAAAGCACGCGGACTTCTACATATAATCAACACCTCACCCCACCAGGATTTGAACCCACGATCTTATAATTGTGACCGGGAGACGCTACCTCTGGGCCACTAGGACAATAAAAGCAGTCCTAGACTCTGCTATTTTTCACACAAAGCCTGTTCAACGAGCTTATGGCGCTGTGAACCACTATAGGGAACCACCCGTGCCGCTTAGGTGATCAGAGCAACGTTTTACCAAATCCGGCTTCGAAACACGAGGATCTATATATATTTCATTAGCCCAATAAAGCACGCGGATTTCTACATATAATCAACACCTCACCCCACCAGGATTTGAACCCACGATCTTATAATTGTGACCGTGAAACGCTACCTCTGGGCCACCAGGACAATAAAAGCAGTCCTAGACTCTGCTATATTTCACACAAAGCCTGTTCAACGAGCTTATGGCGCCGTGAACCTCTAATGAGGACCACCCGTGCCGCTTAGGTGATCAGAGCAACGTTTTAACAAATCCGGCTTGGAAATACGAGGATCCATATATATTTCATTAGCCCAATAAAGCACAAGGACTTCTACATATAAACAACACCTCACCCCACCAGGATTTGAACCCACGATCTTATAAATGTGACCGGGGAACGCTACCTCTGGGCCACCAGTTCAATAAAAGCAGTCCTAGACTCTGCTATATTTCACACAAAGCCTGTTCAACGAGCTTATGGCGCCGTGAACCTCTAATGGGGACCACCTCTGCTGCTTAGGTGATCAGCGCAACGTTTTACCAAATGCGGCTTCGAAACACGAGGATCCAAATATATTTTATAGCCCAATAAAGCACTCGGACTTCTACATATAATCAACACCTCACCCCACCAGGATTCAAACCCAGGATCTTATAATTGTGACCGGGATATGCTACCTCTGGGCCATGAGGACAATAAAAGCAGTCCTAGACTCTACTATATTTCACACAAAGCCTGTTCAACGACCTTATGGCGCCATGAACCTCTAATGGGGACCACCGGTGCCGCTTAGGTGATCAGAGCAACGTTTTACCATATCCGGCTTCGAAACACGAGGATCCATATATATTTCATTAGCCTAATAAAGCACGCGGACTTCTACATATAAACACCTCACCCCACCATGATTTGAACCCACGATCTTATAATTGTGGCCGGGGAATGCTACCTCTGGGCCACCAGGACACTAAATGCAGTCGTAGACTCTGCTATATTTCACACAAAGACTGTTCAACGAACTTTTGGTGCCGTGAACCTCTAATGGGGACCACCCGTGCCGCTTAGGTGATCAAAGCAACGTTTTACCAAATGCGGCTTCGAAACACGCGGATCCATATATATTTCAATCGCCCAATAAAGCACGCGGACTTCTACATATAATCAACACCTCACCCCACCTGGATTTGAACCCATGATCTTATAATTGTGACCGGGGGACGCTACCTCTGAGCCACCAGGACAATAAAAGCAGTCCTAGACTCTGCTATATTTCACACAAAGCCTGTTCAACGAGTTTATGGCGCCATGAACCTCTAATGGGGACCACCCGTGTCATTAGGTGATCAGAGCAACGCCACTCAAATCCGCTTCAAACACGAGGATCCATATATATTTCAGCCCAACAAAGCACGCTGACTTCTACATATAATCAACACCTCACCCCACCAGGATTTGAACCCACAATCTTATAATTGTGACCGGGGACGCCACCTCTGGGCCACCAGGACAATAAAAGCAGTCCTTGACTCACTATATTTCACACAAAGCCTGTCTAACGACCTTATGGCGCCATGAACTCCTAATGGGGACCACCCTGCCGCTTTAGGTGATCAGGAGCAACGTTTTACCAAATGCGGCTTCGAAACCCGAGGATCCATATATATTTCATTAGACCATTAAAGCACGCGGACTTCTACATATAATCAACACCTCACCCCACCAGGATTTGAAACCACGATCTTATAATTGTGACCCGGGAACGCTACCTCTGGGCCACGAGGACAATAAAAGCAGTCCTAGACTCTGCTATATTTCACACAAAGCCTGTTCAATGAGCTTATGGCGCCGTGAACCTTTAATGGGGACCACCCATGCCGCTTAGGTGATCAGAGTAACGTTTTACCAAATGCGGCTTCGAAACACGAGGATCCCTATATATTTCATTAGCCCAATAAAGCACGCGGACTTCTTCATATAATCAACACCTAACCCCACCAGGATTCGAACCCACGATCTTCTAATTGTGACCGGTGAACGCTACCTCTGGGCCACCAGGACACTAAAAGCAGTCCTAGACTCTGCTATATTTCACACAAAGCCTGTTCAACGAGCTTTTGGCGCCGTGAACCTCTAATGGGGACCACCTGTGCCGCTTAGGCGATCAGAGCAACGTTTTACCAAATGCGGTTTCGAAAAACGAGGATCCATATATATTTCATTAGCCCAATAAAGCACGCGGACTTCTACATATAATCAACACCTCACCCCACAAGGATTTGAACCCACGGTCTTATAATTGTGACCGGGGGACGCTACCTCTGGGCCACCAGGACACTAAAAGCATTACTAGACTCTGCTATATTTCACACAAAGCCTGTTCAACGAGCTTATGGCGCCGTGAACCTCTATTGGGGACCACGCGTGCCGCTTAGGTGATCAGAGCAACGTTTTACCAAATGCGGCTTCGAAACCCGAGGATCCATATATTTTTCATTAGCCCAATAAAGCACGCGGACTTCTACATATAATCAACATCTCACCTCACCAGGATTTGAACCCACGATCTTATAATTGCGACCGGGGAATGCTACCTCTGGGCCACCAGGACAATAAAAGCAGTCCTAGACTCTGCTATATTTCACACAAAGCCTGTTCAACGAGCTTGTGGCGCCCAGAACCTCTAATGGGGACCACCCGTGCCGCTTAGGTGATCAGAACAACGTTTTACCAAATGCGGCTTCGAAACACGAGGATCCATATATATTTCATTAGCCCAATAAAGCACGCGGACTTCTACATATAATCAACACCTCACCCCACCAGGATTTGAACCCACGATCTTCTAACTGTGACGGGCAAATGCTACCTCTGGGCCACCAGGACAATAAAAGCAGTCCTAGATTCTGTTATATTTCACACAAAGCCTGTTCAACGAGATTATGGCGCCGTGAACCTCTAATGGGGACCACCCGTGCCGCTTAGGTGATCAGAGCAACGTTTTACCAAATGCGGCTTCGAATCACGAGGATCCATATATATTTCATTAGCCCAATAAAGCACGCGGACTTCTACATATAATCAACACCTCACCCCACCAGAATTTGAACCCACAATCTTATAATTGTGACCGGGGGACGCTACCTCTGGGCCACGAGGACAATAAAAGCAGTCCTAGACTCTGCTATATTTCACACAAAGCCTGTTCAACGAGCTTATGGCGCCGTGAACCTCTAATGGGGACCACGCACGCCGCTTAGGTGATCAGAGCAACGTTTTACCAAATCCGGCTTCGAAACACGAGGATCCATATATATTTCATTAGCCCAATAAAGCACGCGGACTTCTACATATAATCAACACCTCACCCCAACAGGATTTGAACCCACGATCTTATAATTGTGACCGAGAAACGCTACCTCTGGGCCACCAGGACAATAAAAGCAGTCCTAGACTCTGCTATATTTCATACAAAGCCTGTTCAACGAGCTTATGGCGCCGTGAACCTCTAATGAGGACCACCCGTGCCGCTTAGGTGATCAGAGCAACGTTTTACCAAATACGGCTTGGAAATACGAGGATCCATATATATTTCATTAGCCCAATAAAGCACAAGGACTTCTACATATAATCAACACCTCACCCCACCAGGATTTGAACCCACGATCTTATAAATGTGACCGGGGAACGCTACCTCTGGGCCACCAGTTCAATAAAAGCAGTCCTAGACTCTGCTATATTTCACACAAAGCCTGTTCAACGAGCTTATGGCGCCGTGAACCTCTAATGGGGACCACCCGTGCTGCTTAGGTGATCAGCGCAACGTTTTACCAAATGCGGCTTCGAAACACGAGGATCCAAATATATTTTATAGCCCAATAAAGCACTCGGACTTCTACATATAATCAACACCTCACCCCACCAGGATTCAAACCCAGGATCTTGTAATTGTGACCGGGATATGCTACCTCTGGGCCATCAGGACAATAAAAGCAGTCCTAGACTCTACTATATTTCACACAAAGCCTGTTTAACGACCTTATGGCGCCATGAACCTCTAATGGGGACCACCCGTGCCGCTTAGGTGATCAGAGCAACGTTTTACCATATCCGGCTTCGAAACACGAGGATCCATATATATTTCATTAGCCTAATAAAGCACGCGGACTTCTACATATAAACACTTCACCCCGCCATGATTTGAACCCACGATCTTATAATTGTGGCCGGGGAATGCTACCTCTGGGCCACCAGGACACTAAATGCAGTCGTAGACTCTGCTATATTTCACACAAAGACTGTTCAACGAGATTTGGTGCGGTGAACCTCTAATGGGGACCACCCGTGCCGCTTAGGTGATCAAAGCAACGTTTTACCAAATGCGGCTTCGAAACACGCGGATCCATATATATTTCAATCGCCCAATAAAGCACGCGGACTTCTACATATAATCAACACCTCACCCCACCAGGATTTGAACCCACGATCTTATAATTGTGACTGGGGGACGCTACCTCTGAGCCACCAGGACAATAAAAGCAGTCCTAGACTCTGCTATATTTCACACAAAGCCTGTTCAACGAGTTTATGGCGCCATGAACCTCTAATGGGGACCACCCGTGCCGCTTAGGTGATCAGAGCAACGTTTTACCAAATCCGGCTTCGAAACACGAGGATCCATATATATTTCCTTAGCCCAATAGAGCACGCGGATTTCTACATATAAACACCTCACCCCACCATGATTTAAACCCACGATCTTATAATTGTGGCCGGGGAATGCTACCTCTGGGCCACCAGGACACTAAAAGCATTCGTAGACTCTGCTATATTTCACACAAAGACTGTTCAATGAGCTTATGGCGCCGTGAACCTCTATTGGGGACCACCCATGCCGCTTAGGTGATCAGAGCAACGTTTTACCAAATGCGGCTTCGAATCACGAGGATCCATATATATTTCATTAGCCCAATAAAGCACGCGGACTTCTACATATAATCAACACCTCACCCCACCAGGATTTGAACCCACAATCTTATAATTGTGACCGGGGGACGCTACTTCTGGCCCACCAGGACACTAAAAGCATTCCTAGACTCTGCTATATTTCACACAAAGCCTGTTCAACGAGCTTATGGCGCCGTGAACCTCCTATAGGGGACCACCCGTGCCGCTTAGGTGGAGAGAGCAACGTTTTACCAAATCTGGCTTGGAAACTCGAGGATCCATATATATATCATTAGCCCAATAAAGCACGCGGACTTCTACATATAATCAACACCTCACCCCACCAGGATTTGAACCCACAATCTTATAATTGTGACCGGGGGACGCTACCTCTGGGCCACCAGGACAATAAAAGCAGTCCTAGACTCTACTATATTTCACACAAAGCCTGTTCAACGACCTTATGGCGCCATGAACCTCTAATGGGGACCACCCGTGCCGCTTAGGTGATCAGAGCAACGTTTTACCAAATGCTGCTACGAAACAAGAAGGATCCATATATATTTCATTAGCCCAATAAAGCACGCGGATTTCTACATATAAACACCTCACCCCACCATGATTTAAACCCACGATCTTATAATTGTGGCCGGGGAATGCTACCTCTGGGCCACCAGGACACTAAAAGCATTCGTAGACTCTGCTATATTTCACACAAAGACTGTTCAATGAGCTTATGGCGCCGTGAACCTCTAATGGGGACCACCCATGCCGCTTAAGTGATCAGAGCAATGTTTTACCAAATGCGGCTTCGAAACACGAGGATCCATATATATTTCATGAGCCCAATAAAGCACGCGGACTTCTTCATATAATCAACACCTCATCCCACCAGGATTCGAACCCACAATCTTCTAATTATGACCGGGGAACGCTACTTCTGGCCCACCAGGACACTAAAAGCATTCCTAGACTCTGCTATATTTCACACAAAGCCTGTTCAACGAGCTTATGGCGCCGTGAACCTCTAATGGGGACCCCCCGTGCCGCTTACGTGATCGGAGCAACGTTTTCCCAAATGTGGCTTCGAAACACGAGGATCCATATATATTTCATTAGGCCATTAAAGCACGCGGACTTCTACATATAATCAACACCTCATCCCACCAGGATTTGAACCCACGGTCTTATAATTGTGACCGGGGGACGCTACCTCTGGGCCACCAGAAAACTAAAAGCATTCCTAGACTCTGCTATATTTCACACAAAGCCTGTTCAACGAGCTTATGGTGCCGTGAACCTCTAATGGGGACCACCCGTGCCGCTTAGGTGATCAGAGCAACGTTTTACCAAATGCGGCTTCGATACCCGAGGATCCATATATTTTTCATTAGCCCAATAAAGCACGCGGACTTCTACATATAATCAACACCTCACCCCACCAGGATTTGAACCCACGATCTTATAATTGTGAAGGGGGAATGCTACCTCTGGGCCACCAAGACAAAAATAAGCAGTCCTAGACTCTGCTATATTTCACACAAAGCTTGTTCAACGAGCTTATGGCGCCGTGAACCTCTAATGGGACCACCCGTGCCGCTTAGGTGATCAGAGCAACATTTACCAAAGCGGCTTCAAAACACTGCAGGATCCATATATATTTTCAGACCACAAAGACGTGACTTCTTACATATAATCAACACTCACCCCAATTAGGATTTGAACCCACAATCTTATAATTGTGATAGGGAACGCTACCTCTGGGCCACCAGGACACTAAAAGCAGTCCTAGACTGCTATATTTCACACAAAGCCTGGTTCAACGAGCTTATGGCGCTTTGAACCACTATAGGGGACCACCCGTGCTGCTTAAGTGATCAGAGCAACGTTAAACCAAATCCGGCATCGAAACACGAGGATCCATATATATTTCTTTAGCCCAATAAAGCACGCGGACTTCTACATATAATCAACACCTCACCCCACCAGGATTTGAAACTCCACGATCTTATAATTGTGACCGGGGAACGCTACCTCTGGGCCACTAGGACAATAAAAGCAGAGTCCTAGACTCTCACAGCATACACAAAGCTCGTCCAATGAGCTTATGGCGCCGTGAACTTAATGGGACCACCTTAAGCGCTTTTAGGTGATCAGAGTAACGTTTTACCAAATGCGCTTCGAAACACGAGGATCCCTATATATTTCATTAGCCCAATAAAGCACGCGGACTTCTTCATATAATCAACACCTCACCCTACCAGGATTCGAACCCACGATCTTCTAATTGTGACCGGGGAACGCTACCTCTGGGCCACCAGGACACTAAAAGCAGTCCTAGACTCTGCTATATTTCACACAAAGCCTGTTCAACGAGCTTTTGGCGCCGTGAACCTCTAATGCGGACCACCCGTGCCGCTTAGGCAATCAGAGCAACGTTTTTCCAAATGCGGCTTCGAAAAACGAGGATCCATATATATTTCATTAGCCCAATAAAGCACGCGGACTTCTACATATAATCAACACCTCACCCCACCAGGATTTGAACCCACGGTCTTATAATTGTGACCGGGGGACGCTACCTCTGGGCCACCAGGACACTAGAGGCATTCCTAGACTCTGCTATATTTCACACAAAGCCTGTTCAACGAGCTTATTGCGCCGTGAACCTCTAATGGGGACCAAACGTGCCGCTTAGGTGATCAGAGCAACGTTTTACCAAATGCGGCTTCGAAACCCGAGGATCCATATATTTTTCATTAGCCCAATAAAGCACGCGGACTTCTACATATAATCAACATCTCACCTCGCCAGGATTTTGACCCACGATCTTATAATTGTGACCGGGGAATGTTACCTCTGGGCCACCAGGACAATAAAAGCAGTCCTAGACTCTGCTATATTTCACACAAAGCCTGTTCAACGAGCTTGTGGCGCCCAGAACCTCTAATGGGGACCACCCGTGCCGCTTAGGTGATCAGAACAACTTTTTACCAAATGCGGCTTCGAAACACGAGGATCCATATATATTTCATTAGCCCTATAAAGCACGCGGACTTCTACATATAATCAACACCTCACCCCACCAGGATTTGAACCCACGATCTTCTAACTGTGACGGGCGAATGCTACCTCTGGGCCACCAGGACAATAAAAGCAGTCCTAGATTCTGCTATATTTCACACAAAGCCTGTTCAACGAGATTATGGCGCCGTGAAACTCTAATGGGGACCACCCGTGCCGCTTAGGTGATCAGAGCAACGTTTTACCAAATGCGGCTTCGAATCACGAGGATCCATATATATTTCATTAGCCCAATAAAGAACGCGGACTTCTACATATAATCAACACCTCACCCCACCAGAATTTGAACCCACAATCTTATAATTGTGAATGGGGGACGCTACCTCTGGGCCACCAGGACAATAAAAGCAGTCCTAGACTCTGCTATATTTCACACAAAGCCTGTTCAACGAGCTTATGGCGCCGTGAACCTCTAATGGGGACCACGCACGCCGCTAAGGTGATCAGAGCAACGTTTTACCAAATGCGGCTTCGAAACACGAGGATCCATATATATTTAATTAGCCCAATAAAGCACGCGGACTTCTTCATATAATCAACACCTCACCCCACCAGGATTCGAACCCACGATCTTCTAATTGTGACCGGGGAACGCTACCTTTGGCCCACCAGGACAATAAAAGCAGTCCTAGACTCTGCTATATTTCACACAAAGCCTGTTCAACGAGCTTAGGGCGCCGTGAACCTCTAATGGGGACCACCCGTGCCGCTTAGGTGATCAGAGCAACGTTTTACCAAATGTGGCTTCGAAACTCGAGGATCCATATATATTTCATTAGACCATTAAAGCACGCGGACTTCTACATGTAATCAACACCTCACCCCACCAGGATTTGAACCAATGATCTTATAATTGTGACCGGGGAACGCTACCGCTGGGCCACCAGGACAATAAATGCAGTCCTAGACTCTGCTATATTTCACACAAAGCCTGTTCAATGAGCTTATGGCGCCGTGAACCTCTAATGGGGACCACCCATGCTGTTTAGGTGATTAGAGCAACGTTTTACCAAATGCGGCTTCGAAACACGAGGATCCATATATATTTCATTAGCCCAATAAAGCACGCTCACTTCTTCATATAATCAACAACACACCCCACCAGGATTCGAACCCAAGATCTTCTAATTGTGACCGGGGAACGCCACCTCTGGGCCACCAAGACACTAAGAGCAGTCCTAGACTCTGCTATATTACACACAAAGCCTGTTCAACGAGCTTATGGCGCCATGAACCTCTAATGGGGACCACCCGTGCCGCTTAGGTGATCAGACCAACGTTTTACTAAATGCGGCTTCGAAACAAGAAGGATCCATATATATTTCATTAGCCCAATAAAGCACGCGGACTTCTACATTTAATCAACACCTCACCCCACCAGGGTTCAAACCCACGATCTTATAATTGTGACCGGGGTATGCTACCTCTGGGCCACCATGACAATAAAAGCAGTTCTAGACTCTACTATATTTCACACAAAGCCTGTTCAACGAGCTTATGGCGCTATGAACCACTATAGGGGACCACCCGTGCCGCTTAGGTGATCAGAGCAATGTTTAACCAAATGCGGCTTCGAAACCCGAGGATCCATAAATATTTCATTAGCCCAATAAAGCACGCAGTATTCTACATATAATCAAAGCCTCACCCCACCAGGATTTGAAGCCACGATCTTATAATTGTGACCGGGGAACGCTACCTCTGGGCCACCAGGACAAGAAAAGCAGTCCTAGACTCTACTATATTTCACACAAAGCCTGTTCAACGACCTTATGGCACCATGAACCTCTTATGGGGACCACCAGTGCCGCTTAGGTGATCAGAGCAACGTTTTATCAAATCCGGTTTCGAAACACGAGGATCCATATATATTTCATTAGCCCAATAAAGCACGTGGACTTTTACATATAATCAACACCTCACCCTACCAGGATTTGAACCCACGATCTTATAATTGTGACCAGGAAACGCTACCTATGGGCCACTAGGACAATAAAAGCAGTACTAGACTCTGCTATATTTCACATAAAGCCTGTTCAACGACCTTATGGCACCATGAACCTCTAATGGGGACCACCCGTGCCGCTTAGGTGATCAGGGCAACGTTTTACCAAATCTGGCTTCGAACCACGAGGATCCATGTATATTTCATTAGCCCAATAAAGCATGCGGACTTCTACATATAATCAACACCTCACCCCACCAGGATTTGAACCCACGATCTTATAATTGTGACCGGGGAACGCTACCTCTGGGCCACCAGGACAATAAAAGCAGTCCTAGACTCTGCTATATTTCACACAAAACCTGTTCAACGAGCTTATGGCGCCGTGAACCTCTGATGGGGACCACCCATGCCGCTTAGGTGATCGGAGCAACGTTTTACCAAATGCGGCTTCGAAGCACGAGGATCCATATATATTTCATTAGCCCAATAAAGCACGCGGACTTCTTCATATAATCAACACCTCACCCCACCAGGATT
>NW_024753796.1:0-45593 GCF_018991925.1 Homarus americanus | reverse complement strand
GACCAGGGGCCTTTGATATACTCGATTAGAAAACTTTGTTATACTCGACCAGGAGCCTTTGTTATACTCGATTAGAAAACTTTGTTATACTCGACCAGGGGACTTTGTTATACTCCACCAGGGACTTTGTTATACTCGATCAGGGGATATGTTATACTCGATCAGGGGACTTTGATATACTCGGTTCAGGTGTCTTTGTTATACTCGTCCAGTGTGCTTTGTTATACTAGGATCAGGGGACTTTGTTATACTCGATCAGGGGACTTTGTTATACACGACCAGGGGACTTTGTTATACGCGATCAAGGGACTTTTTTATACTCAACGAGAGGACTTTGTTATACTCGATTAGGGGATATGTTATACTCGATCAGGGGACTTTGTTATACTCAACCAGAGTACTTTGTTATACTTGATCAGGCGACTTAGTTATACTAAATCAGGGGACTTTGTTATACTCGATTAGGGGCCTTTGTTATACTCGACCAGGGGACTTTGTTATACTCGATCAGGGGACATTGTTATACTCGACCAGGGGACTTTTTTATACATAATCAGGGGAGTTTGTCATACTCGATCAGTGGACTTTCCTATATTTGACCAATGGACATTGCTATACTCGACCAGGGGACATTGTTATGCTCGATCAGGGGACTTTGTTATACTCGACCAGAGAACTTTGTTATACTCGATCAGGGGATATGTTATACTCGATCAGGGGACTTTGTTATACTCGATTAGGTGACTTTGTTTTACTTGATTAGGGGACTTTTTTAAACTCGATCAAAGGACTTTGTTGTACTTGATCAGAGGACTTTGTTATACTCGACCAGGAGCCTTTGTTATACTCGATTAGAAAAATTTGTTATACTCGACCAGGGGACTTTGTTATACTCCACCAGGGACTCTGTTATACTCGATCAGGGGATATGTTATGCTCGATCAGGGGACTTTGTTATACTCGATTCAGGGGACTTTGTCTTACTCGATCAGGGTCCTTTGTTATACTCGACCAGGGGACTTTGTTATAATCGATTAGCGGACTTTGTTATGCTCGATCTGGGGACTTAGTTAAACTGGGCCACGAGACGTTGTTATACTCGATCAGGGGATTTTTGTTATACTCGATCAGGGGAATTTGTTATACTCGACCAGAGGCCTTTGTTACACTCGATCAGGGATTTTGTTATACTCGATAAGGGGACTTTGTTATACTCGATAAGGGGAATTTGTTATACTCAATAAGGGGACTTAATGTTAGACTCGAACAGGGGACTTTGTTTTACTCGATCAGGGGACTTTGTTACACTCGATCAGGGGATTTTGTTATACTCGACCAGAGGACTTTGTTATACTCGATCAAGGGATATGTTATACTCAATCAGGGGACTTTTTTATACTCGACCAGAAGACTATGTTATACTCGATCAGGAGACTTTGTTATATTCGACCAGGGGACTTTTTATACTTGACCAATGGACTTTGTTATACTCGATGAGGGGCCTTTGTTATACTCGATCTGGGGACTTTGTTATACTCGAGCAGGGGACTTTGATATACTTCATCAGGGGTCTTTTTTATACTCGACAAGAGGACTATGTTATACTCGATCAGGGGACTTTGTTATACTCGACCAGGGGACTTTTTTATACTTAACCAATGGACTTTGTTATACTGAATGTGGGGCCTTTGTTATACTCGATATGGGGACTTTGTTATACTCGAACAGGGGACTTTTTTATACTTGACCAATGAACTTTGTTATACTAAATGAGGGGACTTTGTTATACTCAACCAGAGGACTTTGTTATACTCGATCAGGGGACTTTGTTATACTCAATCAGGGGCCTTTGTTATACCCGATTAGGGGCCTTTGTTATACTCGATGAGGGGGCTTTGTTATACTCGACCAGGAGACTTTGTTATACTCGATCAGGGGACTTTGTTATACTCGACAAGGGAACTTTTTTATAATTAATCAGGGGACATTGTCATACTCGATCAGTGGACTTTCCTATATTTGACCAATGGACTTTGCTATAGTTGACCAGGGGACTTTGTTATACTCGATTAGGGGACTTTGTTATACTTAACCAGGGGACTTTGTTATACTCGATCGGGGGACTTTGTTATACTCGATGAGTGAACTTTCCTATATTTGACCAATGGACTTTGATATACTCGATAAGGGGCCTTTGTTATACTCGATCAGGGGACATTGTTATAATCGACCAGGGGACCTTGTTATACTCGATGAGGGGACTTTGTTATACTCGATCAGAGGACTTTGTTATACTCGATCAGGGGATATGTTATACTCGATCAGGGGACTTTGTTATACTCGACTAGGGGCCTTTGTTATACTCGATTAGAAAACTTTGTTATACTCGATCAGGAGACTTTGTTATATACGATCAGGGAACTTTGTTATACTCCAACAGGGACTTTGTTATATTCGATCAGGGGATATGCCATACTTGACCAGGGGACTTTGTTATACACGATCAGGGGACTTTGTTATACTCGACCATGGGACTTTTTTATACTTGACCAATGGACTTTGTTATACTCAATGAGGGGCCTTTGTTATACTCGATCAGGGGACTTTGTTATACACGACCAGGGGATTTTGTTATACGCAATCAGGGGACTTTTTTATACTCGACCAGAAGACTTTGTTATACTCGATCAGGGGACATGTTATACTCGATCAGGAGACTTTGTTATACTCAACCAGAGTACTTTGTTATACTCGATCAGGGCCTTTGTTATACTCAATTAGGGGACTTTGGTATACTCGATTAGGGGCCTTTGTTATACTCGACCAGGGGACTTTGTTATACTCGATAAGGTGAATTTGTTATACTCGATAAAGGGACTTAATGTTAGACTCGAACAGGTGAATTTGTTATACTTGACCAGGGGACTTTGTTATACTCTACCAGAGGCCTTTGTTATACTCGATTAGGGACCTTTTTTGGACTCGATGAGGGCTTTTGTTATACTCGATCAGGTGACTTTATTATATTCGATCAGGGGACCTACTTATACTCGAGCAGGGGGCTTTATTATACTCGAACAGGGGACTTTTTTATACTCGACCAGAGGACTTTGTTATACTCGACCAGGGGCTATGTTATACTTGATCAAGGGACTTTTTTATACTCGACCAGGGGACTTTTTATACTTGACCAATGGACTTTGTTATACTCAATGAGGGGCCTTTTGTTATACTCAATCAGGTGACTTTGTTATATACGACCAGGGGACTTTGTTATACTTGATTAGGGGACTTTGTTATACTTGATCAGAGGACTTTGTTATCCTCGACCAGGGGCCTTTCTTATACTCGATTAGAAAACTTTGTTATACTCGACCAGGGGACTTTGTTATACTCCACCAGGGACTTTGTTATACTCGATCAGGGGACTTTGTTATACTCAGTTCTGGTGTCTTTGTTATACTCGTCCAGTGGGCTTTGTTATACTAGGATCAGGGGACTTTGTTATACTCGATCAGGGGACTTTTTCTTACTCGATCAGGGCCCTTTGTTATACTCGACCAGGGGACTTTGTTATACTTGATTAGGGGACTTTGTTATACTCGATCAAAGGACTTTGTTATATTTGATCCGAGGACTTTGTTATACTCGATCAGGGGCCTTTGATATACTCGATTAGAAAACTTTGTTATACTCGACCAGGTGTCTTTGTTATACTCGTCCAGTGGGCTTTGTTATACTATGATCAGGGGACTTTGTTATACTCGATCAGGGACTTTTTTATACTCGACCAGAGGACTTTGTTATACTCGACCAGGGGCTATGTTATACTTGATCAAGGGACTTTGTTATACTCGTCCAGGGGACTTTCTATACCTGACCAATGGACTTTGTTATACTCAATGAGGGGCCTTTTGTTATACTCGATCAGGTGACTTTGTTATATACGACCAGGGGACTTTGTTATACTTGATTACGGGACATTGTTATACTTGATCAGAGGACTTTGTTATACTCGACCAGGGGCCTTTGTTATACTCGATTAGAAAACTTTGTCATACTCGATCAGGGGACTTTGTTATACTCCACCAGGGACTTTGTTATACTCGATCAGGGGACTTTGTTATACTCAGTTCTGGTGTCTTTGTTATACTCGTCCAGTGGGCTTTGTTATACTAGGATCAGGGGACTTTGTTATACTCGATCAGGGGACTTTGTTATACACGACCAGGGGACTTTGTTATACGCGATCAAGGGACTTTTTTATACTCAACGAGAGGACTTTGTTATACTCGATTAGGGGATATGTTATACTCGATCAGGGGACTTTGTTATACTCAACCAGAGTACTTTGTTATACTCGATCAGGGGACTTAGTTATACTAAATCAGGGGACTTTGTTATACTCGATTAGGGGCCTTTGTTATACTCGACCAGGGGACTTTGTTATACTCGATCAGGGGACATTGTTATACTCGACCAGGGGACTTTTTTATACATGATCAGGGGAGTTTGTCATACTCGATCAGTGGACTTTCCTATATTTGACCAATGGACTTTGCTATACTCGACCAGGGGACATTGTTATGCTCGATCAGGGGACTTTGTTATACTCGACCAGAGAACTTTGTTATACTCGATCAGGGGTTATGTTATACTCGATCAGGGGACTTTGTTATACTCGATTAGGTGACTTTGTTTTACTTGATTAGGGGACTTTTTTATACTCGATGAAAGGACTTTGTTATACTTGATCAGAGGACTTTGTTATACTTGACCAGGAGCCTTTGTTATACTCGATTAAAAAACTTTGCTATACTCGACCAGGGGACTTTGTTATACTCCACCAGGGACTCTCTCATACTCGATCAGGGGATATGTTATGCTCGATCAGGGGACTTTGTTATACTCGATTCAGGGGACTTTGTCTTACTCGATCAGGGTCCTTTGTTATACTCGACCAGGGGACTTTGTTATAATCGATTAGCGGACTTTGTTATGCTCGATCTGGGGACTTTTTTAAACTGGGCCACGAGACGTTGTTATACTCGATCAGGGGATTTTTGTTATACTCGATCAGGGGAATTTTTTATACTCGACCAGAGGCCTTTGTTACACTCGATCAGGGGACTTTGTTATACTCAATAAGGGGACTTTGTTATACTCGATAAGGGGAATTTGTTATACTCAATAAGGGGACTTAATGTTAGACTCGAACAGGGGACTTTGTTTTACTAGATCAGGGGACTTTGTTACACTCGATCAGGGGATTTTGTTATACTCGACCAGAGGACTTTGTTATACTCGATCAAGGGATATGTTATACTCAATCAGGGGACTTTTTTATACTCGACCAGAGGACTATGTTATACTCGATCAGGACACTTTGTTATACTCGACCAGGGGACTTTTTATACTTGACCAATGGACTTTGTTATACTCGATGAGGGGCCTTTGTTATACTCGATTTGGGGACTTTGTTATACTCGAGCAGGGGACTTTGTTATACTCCATCAGGGGTCTTTTTTATACTCGACAAGAGGACTATGTTATACTCGATCAGGGGACTTTGTTATACTCGACCAGGGGACTTTTTTATACTTGACCAATGGACTTTGTTATACTGAATGTGGGGCCTTTGTTATACTCGATATGGGGACTTTGTTATACTCGAACAGGGGACTTTTTTATACTTGACCAATGAACTTTGTTATACTAAATGAGGGACTTTGTTATACTCAACCAGAGGACTTTGTTATACTAGATCAGGGGACTTTGTTATACTCAATCAGGGGCCTTTGTTATACCCGATTAGGGGCCTTTGTTATACTCGATGAGGGGGCTTTGTTATACTCGACCAGGGGACTTTGTTATACTCGATCAGGGGACTTTGTTATACTTGACAAGGGAACTTTTTTATAATTAATCAGGGGACATTGTCATACTCGATCAGTGGACTTTCCTATATTTGACCAATGGACTTTGCTATAGTTGACCAGGGGACTTTGTTATACTCGATTAGGGGACTTTGTTATGCTCAACCAGGGGACTTTGTTATACTCGATCGGGGGACTTTGTTATACTCGATGAGTGAACTTTCCTATATTTGACCAATGGACTTTGATATACTCGATAAGGGGCTTTTGTTATACTCGATCAGGTGACTTTGTTATACTCGACCAGGGGACTTTGTTATACTCGATCAGAGGACTTTGTTATACTCGAGCAGAGGACTTTGTTATACTCTGTCAGGGGACTTTGTTATACTCGTCCAGGGGGCTTTGTTATACTCGGTCAGGGGACTTTGTTATACTCGATCAGGGGACTTTGTCTTACTCGATCAGGGCCATTTACTATACTCGACCAGGAGACTTTGTTTTAATCGATAAGGGGACTTTGTTATACTCGAACAGGGGACTTTGTTATACTGGGCCAGGGAACTTTTTTATACTCGGTCAGGGGACTTTGTTATACTAGTATCAGGGGACTTTGTTATTCTCGACCAGAGAACTTTGTTAAACTCGACCAGAGGCCTTTGTTATCCTCGGTCAGGGACTATGTTATAATCGACCAGGGGACTTTGTTATACTCGTTCAGGGGACTTTGTTATACTCGACAAGGGGACTTTTTTATAAATAATCAGAGGACTTTGTCATACTCGATCAGTGGACTTTCGTATATTTGACCAATGGACTTTGTTATGCTCAATCTGGGGTTTTGTTATACTGGGCCAGGAGACTTTGTTATACTCGATGAGGGGATATGTTATACTCGATCAGGGGACTTTGTTATACTCGATTAGGGACTTTGTTATACTCGATCAGGGGACTATGTTATACTCGTCCAGGGGGCTTTGTTATACTCGATCAGGGGACTTTGTTATACTCGATCAGGGGACTTTTGTTATACTCGATCAGGGGACTTTGTTATACTCGACCAGGGGCCTTTGTTATACTCGATCACCGGATTTTGTTATCCTCGATAATGGGACTTTGTTATACTCGTCCAGGGGGCTTTGTTATACTGGGCCAGGGGACTTTTTTACACTCGATCAGCGGACTTTGTTATACTGGACCATGGGACTTTTTTATACTCGATCAGGGACTTTGTTATACTCGATAAGGAGACTTTGTTCTACTCGATAAGGGGAATTTGTTATACTCGATAAGGGGACTTTGTTAGACTCGATGAGGCGCCTTTGTTATACTAGATGAGGGGACTTTGTTATACTCGATTAGGGGCCATTTTTAGACTCGATCAGGGGCCTTTGTTATACTCGATCAGGGGACCTTGTTATACACGAGCAGGGGGCTTCGTTATACTCGATCAGGGGACTTTGTTATACTCGATGAGGAGGCTTTGTTATACTCGATTTGGGGACTTTGCTATACTCGACCAGGGGACTTTGTTAAACTCAATCAGGGGACTTTGTTATACTCGACCAGGGGACTTATTTATACTTGATCAATGGACTTTGTTATACTCCATGAGGGGCCTTTGTTATACACGACCAGGGGCCTTTGTTGTACTCGATTAGAAAACTTTGTTATACTCGACCAGGGGACTTTGTTATACTCCACCAGGGACTTTGTTATACTCGATCAGGGGATATGTTATACTTCATCAGGGGACTTTGTTATACTCGGTTCAGGGGTCTTTGTTATACTTGTCCAGTGGGCTTTGTTATACTAGGATCAGGGGACTTTGTTATACTCGATCAAAGGACTTTGTCTTACTCAATGAGGGCCCTTTGTTATACTCGACCAGGTGACTTTGTTATAAACGATCAGCGGACTTTGTTATGCTCGATCTGGGGACTTTGTTATACTGCGCCAGGAGACGTTGTTATACTCGATGAGGGGATATGTTATACTCGATCAGGGTCTTTGTTATATTGGACCAGGGACTTTGTTTTACTCGATCAGGGACTTTATTATACTCGATGAGGGGACTTTGTTATATTCGTCCAGGGGGCTTTGTTATACTCGATGAGGAGCCTTTGTTATACTCGATATGGGGACTTTGTTATACTCGACCAGGAGAGTTTTTTATACTTGACCAATGGACTTTGTTATACTCAATGAGGGGCCTTTGTTATACTCGATCAGGGGACTTTCTTATACTTGACCAGGGGACTTTGTTATACACGATCAGGGGACTTTTTTATACTCGATCAGGGGACTTTGTTATACTCAACAAGAGGACTATGTTATACTCGATCAGGGGACTTTGTTATACTCAATCAGGGATTTGTTATACTCGACCAGGGGACTTTGTTATACTCGACCAGGGGACTTTGTTATACTCGATTAGGGGACTTTGTTATACTCGACAAGAGGACTTTTTTATACTCGGTCAGGGGATATGTTATACTTGATCAGGGGACTTTGTTATACTCGACCAGGGGACTTTGTTATAATCGCCCAGGGGCCATTGTTATACGTGATTAGAAAACTTTGTTATACTCGACCAGGGACTTTGTTATACTCGATCAAGGGACTTCTGTTATACTCGATGAGGGGACTTTGTTATACTCGACCAGGGGCCTTTGTTATACAGGATCACCGGACTTTGTTATACTCGAACAAGGGACTTTGTTATACTCGAGCAGGAGACTTTGTTATACTCGATTAGCCGGCTTTGTTATACTCGATGAGGGAACTTTGTTAAATCGATGAGGGGGCCTTTGTTATACTCGATTAGGGGCCTTTGTTATACTAGATCAGGGGACTTTGTTATACTCGATGAGGGGCCTTTTTTAGACTCGATCAGGGGCCTTTGTTATACTCGATCAGGGGACTTTGTTATACTCGATCAGGGGACTTTCTTATACTCGAGCAGGGGGCTGTGTTATACTCGATCAGGGGACTTTGTTATACTCGATGAGGAGGCTTTGTTATACTCGATGAGGGGACTTTGCTATACTCGGTTCAGGGGTCTTTGTTATTCTCGTCCAGTGGGCTTTGTTATACTAGGATTAGGGGACTTTGTTATACTCGATCAAAGGACTTTGTCTTACTCAATGAGGGCCCTTTGTTATACTCGACCAGGGGACTTATTTATACTTGATCAATGGACTTTGTTATAATCCATGAGGGGCCTTTGTTATACCCGACCAGGGGCCTTTGTTGTACTCGATTAGAAAACTTTGTTATACTCGACCAGGGGACTTTGTTATACTCCACCAGGGAATTTGTTATACTCGATCAGGGGATATGTTATACTCCATCAGGGGACTTTGTTATACTCGGTTCAGGGGTCTTTGTTATACTCGTCCAGTGGGCTTTGTTATACTCGGATCAGGGGACTTTGTTATACTCGATCAAAGGACTTTGTCTTACTCAATGAGGGCCCTTTGTTATACTCGACCAGGGGACTTTGTTATAATCGATCAGGGGACTTTGTTATGCTCGATCTGGGGACTTTGTTATACTGCGCCAGGAGACGTTGTTATACTCGATGAGGGGATATGTTATACTCGATCAGGGTCTTTGTTATATTGGACCAGGGGACTTTGTTATACTAGATCAGGGACTTTATTATACTCGATTAGAAATCTTTGTTATACTCGACCAGGGGACTTTGTTATACTCCACCAGGGACTTTGTTATACTCGATCAGGGGATATGTTATACTCCATCAGGGGACTTTGTTATACTCGGTTCAGGGGTCTTTGTTATACTCGTCCAGTGGGCTTTGTTATACTAGGATCAGGGGACTTTGTTATACTCGATCAAAGGACTTTGTCTTACTCAATGAGGGCCCTTTGTTATACTCGACCAGGTGACTTTGTTATAATCGATCAGCGGACTTTGTTATGCTCGATCTGGGGACTTTGTTTATACTGCGCCAGGAGACGTTGTTATACTCGATGAGGGGATATGTTATACTCGATCAGGGTCTTTGTTATATTGGACCAGGGGACTTTGTTTTACTCGATCAGGGACTTTATTATACTCGATGAGGGGACTTTGTTATATTCGTCCAGGGGGCTTTGTTATACTCGATGAGGAGCCTTTGTTATACTCGATATGGGGACTTTGTTATACTCGACCAGGAGAGTTTTTTATACTTGACCAATGGACTTTGTTATACTCAATGAGGGCCCTTTGTTATACTCGATCAGGGGACTTTCTTATACTTGACCAGGGGACTTTGTTATACACGATCAAGGGACTTTTTTATACTCGATCAGGAGACTTTGTTATACTCAATCAGGGACTTTGTTATACTCGATGAGGGGCCTTTGTTATACTCGATGAGGGGGCTTTGTTATACTCGACCAGGGAACTTTGTTATAGTCGAGCAGGGGACTTTGTTATACTCGATCAGGGGACTTTGTTATACTCGACAAGAGGACTTTGTTATACTCGGTCAGGGGATATGTTATATTCGATCAGGGGACTTTGTTATACTCGACCAGGGGACTTTGTTATAATCGCCCAGGGGCCTTTGTTATACGCGATTAGAAAACTTTGTTATATTCGACCAGGGGACTTTGTTATACTCGGTCAAGGGACTTCTGTTATACTCGATGAGGGGACTTTGTTATACTCGACCAGGGGCCTTTGTTATACAGGATCACCGGACTTTGTTATACTCGAACAGGGGACTTTGTTATACTCGAGCAGGAGACTTTGTTTTACTCGATTAGGCGGCTTTGTTATACTCGATGAGGGAACTTTGTTAAATCGATGAGGGGCCTTTGTTATACTCGATTAGGGGCCTTTGTTATACTAGATCAGGGTACTTTGTTAGTCTCGATGAGGGGCCTTTGTTAGACTCGATCAGGGGCCTTTGTTATACTCGATCAGGGGACTTTGTTATACTCGATCACGGGACTTTCTTATACTCGAGCAGGGGACTTTGCTATACTCGACCAGGGGACTTTGTTATACTCGATCAGGGGACTTTGTTATACTCGATGAGGGGCCTTTTTTAGACTCGATCAGGGGCCTTTGTTATACTCAATCAGGGGACTTTGTTATACTCGATGAGGAGGCTTTGTTATACTCGATCAGGGGACTTTGCTATACTCGACCAGGAGACTTTGTTATACTCGATCAGAGGACTTTGTTATACTCGACCAGGGGACTTTTTTATACTTGATCAATGGACTTTGTTATACTCGATGAGGGGCCTTTGTTATACTCGATCTGGGGACTTTGTTATACTCGAGCAGGGGACTTTTTTATACTCCATCAGGGGAATTTTTTATACTCAACCAGAGGACTTTGTTATACTCGACTAGGGGACTTTTTTATACTTGACCAATGGACTTTGTTATACTCAATGAGGGGCCTTTGTTATACTCGATCAGGGGACTTCGTTATACTCGACCAGGGGACTTTGTTATATGCGATCAGGGGACTTTTTTATACTCGATCAGGGACTTTGTTATACTCAACCAGAGGACTTTGTTATACTTGATCAGGGGACTTTGTTATACTCAATCAGGGGACTTTTTCATACTCGATCAGTGGACTTTCCTATATTTGACCAATGGACTTTGCTATACTCGATGAGGGTCTTTTGTTATACTCGATGAGGGGACTTTGTTATACTCGACCAGGGGACTTTGTTATACTCGATCCGGGGACTTTGTTATACTCGAGCAGAGAACTTTGTTATACTCTGTCAGGGGACTTTTTTATACACGTCCAGGTTGCTTTGTTATACTCAGTCAGGGGACTTTATTATACTCGATCAGGGGAAATTGTCTTACTCGATCAGGACCCTTTGCTATACTCGACAAGGGGACTTTGTTTTAATCGATCAGGAGACTTTGTTATACTCGATTAGGGGACTTTGTTATACTGGGCCAGAGGACTTTTTTATACTCGGTCAGGGGACTTTGTTATACTAGTATCAGGGGACTTTGTTATTCTCGACCAGGGGACTTTGTTATACTCGACCAGAGGCCTTAGTTATCCTCGGTACGGGACTATGTTATAATCTATCAGGGGACTTTGTTATGCTCGATCTGGGGCTTTGTTATACTGGGCCAGGAGACTTTGTTATACTCGATGAGGGGATATGTTATACTCGATCAGGGGACTTTTTTATACTCGATCACGGGACTTTTGTTATACTCGATCAGGGGACTTTGTTATACTCGATCACGGGACTTTTGTTATACTCGATTAGGGGACTTTGTTATACTCGTCCAGGGGGCTTTGTTATACTCGACCAGGGGACTTTGTTATAATCGATCAGGGGAATTTGTTATGCTCGATATGGGGACTTTGTTATACTGGGCCAGGGGACATATTTATACTCGATCAGCGGACTTTGTTATACTCGATAAGGGGACTTTGTTGTACTCGATAAGGGGAATTTGTTATACTCGATAAGGGGACTTTGTTAGACTCGAACAGGGGACTTTGTTATACTCGACCAGGGGACTTTGTTATACTCGATTAGGCGGGTTTGTTATACTCAATCAGGGGACTTTGTTATACTCGATGAGGCGCCTTTGTTATACTAGATCAGGGGACTTTGTTATACTCGATTAGGGGCCTTCTTTAGACTCGATCAGGGGCCTTTGTTATACTCGAACAGGGGACTTTGTTATACTCGAGCAGGGGGCTTCGTTATACTTGATCATGGGACTTTGTTATACTCGATGAGGAGGCTTTCTTATACTCGATCAGGGGATATGTTATACTCGATCAGAGGACTTTGTTAAACTCGGTTCAGGGGACTTTGTTATACTCGTCTAGTGGGCTTTGTTATATTAGGATCTGGGGACTTTGTTATACTCGATCAGGGGACTTTGTTATACTCGACCAGGGGACTTTGTTGTAATCGATCAGGGGACTTTGTTATGCTCGATCTGGGGACTTTGTTATACTGAGACAGGAGACGTTGTTATACTCGATCAGGGGATATGTTATACTCGATCAGGGGACTTTGTTATTCTGGACGAGGCGACTTTGTTATACTCGATCA
Organism: Homarus americanus; assembly: GCF_018991925.1. Lineage (NCBI taxonomy): Eukaryota > Metazoa > Arthropoda > Malacostraca > Decapoda > Nephropidae > Homarus > Homarus americanus. Next base: position 32,642 of record NW_024753796.1, on the reverse strand, counting down.
GGGAACTTTGTTATACTCGATCAGGGAACTTTGTTTTACTCGTCCAGGGGGCTTTGTTATACTTAGATCAGGGGACTTTGTTATTCTCGACCAGGGGACTTTGTTATACTCGACCAGAGGCCTTTGTTATACTCGGTCCGGGGACTTTGTTATATTCGTCCATGGGGCTTTGTTATACTCGATCAGGGGACTTTGTTATACTCGACCAGGGGACTTTGTTGTAATCGATCAGGGGACTTTGTTATGCTCGATTTGGGGACTTTGTTATACTCGATGAGAAGACTTTGTTATATTCATCCAGGGGGCTTTGTTATACTCGATCAGGGAACTTTGTTATACTCGATCAGGGACATTGTTATACTCGACAAGGGGCCTTTTTTATACTTGACCAATGGACTTTGTTATACTCAATGAGGGGCCTTTGTTATACTCGATCAGGGGACTTTCTTATACTCGACCAGGGGACTTTGTTATACACGATCAGGGGACTTTTATATACTCGATCAAGGGACTTTGTTATACTCAACCAGAGGACTCTGTTATACTCGATAAGGGGACTTTGTTATACTCAATCAGGGGACTTTGTTATACTCGACCAGGGGACTTTGTTATATTCGACCAGGAGACTTTGTTATACTCGACCAGGGGACTTTTGTTATAATCGACCAGGGGCCTTTGTATACTCGATTAGAAAACTTTGTTATACTCGACCAGGGGACTTTGTTATACTCGATCAAGGGACTTTTGTTATACTCGATAAGGGGACTTTGTTATACTCGACCAAGGGCCTTTGTTATACTCGATCACCGGATTTTGTTATACTCGATAAGGGGTCTTTGTTATACTCGTCCAGGGGGCTTTGTTATACTGGGCCAGGGGACTTTTTTACACTCGATTAGCGGACTTTGTTATACTGGACCATGGGACTTTTTTATACTCGATCAGGGACTTTGTTATACTCGAGAAGGAGACTTTGTTCTACTCGATAAGGGGAATTTGTTATACTCGATTAGGGGCCATTTTTAGACTCGATCAGGGGCCTTTGTTATACTCGATCAGGGGACCTTGTTATACTCGAGCAGGGGGCTTCGTTATACTCGATGAGGAGGCTTTGTTATACTCGATTAGGGGACTTTGCTATACTCGACCAGGGGACTTTGTTAAACTCAATCAGGGGACTTTGTTATACTCGACCAGGGGACTTATTTATACTTGATCAATGGACTTTGTTATACTCCATGAGGGGCCTTTGTTATACTCGACCAGGGGCCTTTGTTATACTCGATTAGAAAACTTTGTTATACTCGACCAGGGGACTTTGTTATACTCTACCAGGGACTTTGTTATACTCGATCAGGGGATATGTTATACTCCATCATGGGACTTTGTTATACTCGGTTCAGGGGTCTTTGTTATACTCGTCCAGTGGGCTTTGTTATACTAGGATCAGGGGACTTTGTTATACTCGATCAAAGGACTTTGTCTTACTCGATGAGGGCCCTTTGTTATACTCGACCAGGTGACTTTGTTATAATCGATCAGGGGACTTTGTTATGCTCGATCTGGGGACTTTGTTATACTGTGCCAGGAGACGTTGTTATACTCGATGAGGGGATATGTTATACTCGATCAGGGTCTTTGTTATATTGGACCAGGGGACTTTGTTTTACTCGATCAGGGACTTTATTATACTCGATGAGGGGACTTTGTTATGTTCGTCGAGGGGGCTTTGTTATACTCGATGAGGAGCCTTTGTTATACTCGATATGGGGACTTTGTTGTACTCGACCAGGGGACTTTTTTATACTTGACCAATGGACTTTGTTATACTCAATGAGGGGCCTTTGTTATACTCGATCAGGGGACTTTCTTATACTTGACCAGGGGACTTTGTTATACACGATCAGGGGACTTTTTTATACTCGATCAGGGGACTTTGTTATACTCAACAAGAGGACTATGTTATACTCGACCAGGGGACTTTGTTATACTCAATCAGGGACTTTGTTATACTCGATGAGGGGCCTTTGTTATACTCGATGAGGGGGCTTTGTTATACTCGACCAGGGGACTTTGTTATACTCGACCAGGGGACTTTGTTATACTCGACAAGAGGACTTTTTTATACTCGGTCAGGGGATATGTTATACTTGATCAGGGGACTTTGTTATACTCGACCAGGGGACTTTGTTATAATCGCCTAGGGGCCTTTGTTATACGTGATTAGAAAACTTTGTTATACTCGACCAGGGGACTTTGTTATACTCGATCAAGGGACTTCTGTTATACTCGATGAGGGGACTTTGTTATACTCGATCAGGGGCCTTTGTTATACAGGATCACCGGACTTGGTTATACTCGAACAAGGGACTTTGGTATCCTCGAGCAGGAGACTTTGTTATACTCGATTAGGCGGCTTTGTTATACTCGATGAGGGAACTTTGTTAAATCGATGAGGGGGCCTTTGTTATACTCGATTAGGGGCCTTTGTTATACTATATCAGGGGACTTTGTTATACTCGATGAGGGGCCTTTTTTAGACTCGATCAGGGGCCTTTGTTATACTCGATCAGGGTACTTTGTTATACTCGATTAGGGGACTTTCTTATACTCGAGCAGGGGGCTGTGTTATACTCGATCAGGGGACTTTGTTATACTCGATGAGGAGGCTTTGTTATACTCGATCAGGGGACTTTGCTATACTCGGTTCAGGGGTCTTTGTTATACTCGTCCAGTGGGCTTTGTTATACTAGGATTAGGGGACTTTGTTATACTCGATCAAAGGACTTTGTCTTACTCAATGAGGGCCCTTTGTTATACTCGACCAGGGGACTTATTTATACTTGATCAATGGACTTTGTTATAATCCATGAGGGGCCTTTGTTATACTCGACCAGGGGCCTTTGTTGTACTCGATTAGAAAATTTTGTTATACTCGACCAGGGGACTTTGTTATACTCCACCAGGGAATTTGTTATACTCGATCAGGGGATATGTTATACTCCATCAGGGGACTTTGTTATGCTCGGTTCAGGGGTCTTTGTTATACTCGTCCAGTGGGCTTTGTTATACTAGGATCAGGGGACTTTGTTATACTCGATCAAAGGACTTTGTCTTACTCAATGAGGGCCCTTTGTTATACTCGACCAGGGGACTTTGTTATAATCGATCAGGGGACTTTGTTATGCTCGATTTGGGGACTTTGTTATACTGCGCCAGGAGACGTTGTTATACTCGACGAGGGGATATGTTATACTCGATCAGGGTATTTGTTATATTGGACCAGGGGACTTTGTTATACTCGATCAGGGACTTTATTATACTCGATGAGGGGACTTTGTTATATTCGTCCAGGGGGCTTTGTTATACTCGATGAGAAGCCTTTGTTATACTCGATATGGGGACTTTGTTATACTCGACCAGGGGACTTTTTTATACTTGACCAATGGACTTTGTTATACTCAATGAGGGGCCTTTGTTATACTGGATCAGGGGACTTTCTTATACTTGACCAGGGGACTTTGTTATACACGATCAGGGGACTTTTTTATACTCGATCAGGAGACTTTGTTATACTCAACCAGAGGACTATGTTATACTCGATGAGGGGCCTTTGTTATACTCGATGAGGGGGCTTTGTTATACTCGACCATGGGACTTTGTTATACTCGACCAGGGGACTTTGTTATACTCGATCAGGGGACTTTGTTATACTCAACAAGAGGACTTTGTTATACTCGGTCAGGGGATATGTTATACTCGATCAGGGGACTTTGTTATACTCGATCAGGGGACTTTGTTATAATCGCCTAGGGGCCTTTGTTATACGCGATTAGAAAACTTTGTTATATTCGACCAGGGGACTTTGGTATACTCGATCAAGGGACTTCTGTTATACTCGATGAGGGGACTTTGTTATACTCGACCAGGGGCCTTTGTTATACAGGATCACCGGACTTTGTTATACTCGAACAGGGGACCTTGTTATACTCGAGCAGGAGGCTTTGTTATACTCGATTAGGCTGCTTTGTTATACTCTATGAGGGAACTTTGTTAAATCGATGAGGGGCCTTTGTTATACTCGATTAGGGGCCTTTGTTATACTAGATCAGGGTACTTTTTTATACTCGATGAGGGGCCTTTGTTAGACTCGATCAGGGGCCTTTGTTATACTCGATCAGGGGACTTTGTTATACTCGATCAGGGGACTTTCTTATACTCGAGCAGTGGACTTTGCTATACTCGACCAGGGGACTTTCTTATACTCGATCAGGGGACTTTGTTATACTTTCGATGAGGGGCCTTTTAAAACTCGATCAAGGGGCCTTTTATTTATACTCGATCAAGGGGACTTTGTTATCCTCGATGAGGAGGCTTTGTGCTCTCGATCAGAGCTTTGCTATACTCGACCAGGAGACTTTGTTATACTCGATCAGGGGACTTTGTTGCTATACTCGATGAGGGGCTTTTGTTATACTCGATGAGTGGACTTTGTTATACTCGACCAGGGGACTTTGTTATACTCGATCCGGGGACTTTGTTATACTCGAGCAGAGAACTTTGCTATACTCTGTCAGGGGACTTTTTTATACACGTCCAGGTTGCTTTGTTATACTCAGTCAGGGGACTTTATTATACTCGATCAGGGGAAATTGTCTTACTCGATCAGGACCCTTTGCTATTCTCGACAAGAGGACTTTGTTTTAATCGATCAGGGGACTTTGTTATACTCGATCAGGGGACTTTGCTATACTGGGCCAGAGGACTTTTGTATACTCGGTCAGGGGACTTTGTTATACTAGTATCAGGGGACTTTGTTATTCTCGACCAGGGGACTTTGTTATACTCGACCAGAGGCCTTTGTTATCCTCGGTACGGGACTATGTTATAATCTATCAGGGGACTTTGTTATGCTCGATCTGGGGCTTTGTTATACTGGGCCAGGAGACTTTGTTATTCTCGATGAGGGGATATGTTATACTCGATCAGGGGACTTTATTATACTCGATCACGGGACTTTTGTTATACTCGATCAGGGGACTTTGTTATACTCGATCACGGGACTTTTGTTATACTCCATCAGGGGACTTTGTTATACTCGTCCAGGGGGCTTTGTTATACTCGACCAGGGGACTTTGTTATAATCGATCAAGGGACTTTGTTATGCTCGATATGGCGACTTTGTTATACTGGGCCAGGGGACATTTTTATACTCGATCAGCAGACTTTGTTATACTCGATAAGGGGACTTTGTTGTACTCGATAAGGGGAATTTGTTATACTCGATAAGGGGGCTTTGTTATACTTAGATCAGGGGACTTTGTTATTCTCGACCAGGGGGCTTTGTTATACTCGACCAGAGGCCTTTGTTATACTCGGTCCGGGGACTTTGTTATATTCGTCCAGGGGGCTTTGTTATACTCGATCAGAGGACTTTGTTATACTCGACCAGGGGACTTTGTTGTAATCGATCAGGGGACTTTGTTATGCTCGATCTGGGGACTTTGTTATACTCGATGAGAAGACTTTGTTATATTCATCCAGGGGGCTTTGTTATACTCGATCAGGGAACTTTGTTATACTCGATCAGGGACTTTATTATACTCGACAAGGGGCCTTTTTTATACTTGACCAATGGACTTTGTTATACTCAATGAGGGGCCTTTGTTATACTCGATCAGGGGACTTTGTTATACTCGACCAAGGGACTTTGTTATATGCGATCAGGGGACTTTTTTATACTCGTTCAGGGACTTTGTTATACTCAACCAGAGGACTATGTTATACTCGATCAGGGGACTTTGTTATACTCAATCAGGGGACTTTGTTATACTCGATTAGGGGCCTTTGTTTATAATCGATGAGGGGGGCTTTGTTATACTCGACCAGGGGACATTGTTATACTCGATCAGGGGACTTTGTTGTACTCGACAAGGGGACTTTTTTAGAATTAATCAGGGAGTTTGTCATACTCGATCAGTGGACTTTCCTATATTTGACCAATGGACTTTGCTATACTCGATGAGGGGCTTTTGTTATACTCGATCAGGGGACTTTGTTATACTCGACCAGGGGACTTTGTTATACTCGATCAGGGGACTTTGTTATACTCGAGCAGAGGACTTTGGTATATTCGATCAGGGGATATGTTATACTCGATCGGGGGACTTTGTTATGATCGGTTCAGGGTTCTTTGTTATACTCGTCCAATGGGCTTTGTTATACTAGGATCAGGGGACTTTGTTATACTCGATCAGGGGTCTTTGTTATACTCGATTAGAAAACTTTGTTATACTCGACCAGGGGACTTTGTTATACTCCACCAGGGACTTTGATATACTCGATCAGGGGATATGTTATATTCGATCAGGGGACTTTGTTATGCTCGGTTCAGGGGGCCTTGTTATACAAGGCTCAGGGGACATTGTTATTCTCGACCAGGGGACTTTGTTATACTCGACCAGCGGCCTTTGTTATACTCGGTCAGGAGACTTTGTTATGCTCGATCTGGGGACTTTGTTATACTGGGTCAGGAAACGTTGTTATACTCGATCAGGGGACTTTGTTAATCTCGACCAGGGGACTTTGTTATACTCGACCAGAGGCATTTGTTATACTCGGTCTGGGGACTTTGTTATAAACGATCAGGGGACTTTGTTATGCTCGATCTGGCGACTTTGTTATACTGGGCCTGGAGACTTTGTTATACTCGATATGGGGGCTTTGTTATACGGGGCCAGGGGACTTTTTTATACTCGATCAGGGGACTTTCTATTACACGACCAGGGGACTTTTGTTATACTCGATCAGGGGCCTTTGTTATACTCGATCACCGGACTTTGTTATACCTTTAGAAAAGTGGACTTTGTTAGACCTCGAACAGGGACTTTGTTATACTCGGCCAGGGGTCTTTGTTATACTCGATTAGGCGGCTTAGTTATACTCGTTCAGGTGACTTTGTTATACTCGATGAGGGGCCTTTCTTATACTCGATCAAGGGCCTTTGTTATACTACATAAGGGGACTTTGTTATACTCGGTTCAGGGGTCTTTGTTATACCCGTCCAGTGGGCTTTGTTATACTAGGATCAGGGGACTTTGTTATACTCGATGAAGGGACTTTGCCTTACTCGATGAGGGCCCTTTGTTATACTCGACCAGGGGACTTTGTTATAATCGATCATGGGACTTTATTATGTTCGATATGGGGACTTTGTTATACTCGATCAAGGACTTTGTTATACTCGACAAGGGGACTTTTTTATACTTGTCCAGGGGGCTTTGTTATACTCGATCAGGGGACTTTGTTATACTCGATCAGGGACTTTGTTATACTCGATCAGGGGACTTTGTTATACTTGTCCAGGGGGCTTTGTTATACTCGATCAGGGGACTTTGTTATACTCGATCAAGGACTTTGTTATACTCGACAAGGGGACTTTTTTATACTTGACCAATGGACTTTTTTATACTCGATGAGGGGCCTTTGTTTTACTCGATCTGGGGACTTTGTTATACTCGACCAGGGGACTGTTTTATACTTGACCAATGGACTTTGTTATACTCGACCAGGGGACTTTGTTATAATCGATCAGGGGACTTTGTTATGCTCGATCTGGGGACTTTGTTATACTGCGCCAGGAGACGTTGTTATATTCGATGAGGGGATATGTTATACTCGATCAGGGTCTTTGTTCTATTGGACCAGGGGACTTTGTTATACTCGATCAGGGCCTTTATTATTCTCGATTAGGGGACTTTGTTATACTCGTCCAGGGGGCTTTGTTATACTCGATCAGGGGACTTTGTTATACTCGACCAGGGGCCTTTGTTATACTCGATCACCGGATTTTGTTAGACTCGAACAGGGGACTTTGTTTTACTCGACTAGGGTACTTTGTTATCCTCGATTAGGCGGCTTTGTTATACTCGATCAGGGAACTTTGTTATACTCGATGAGGGGCCTTTGTTATACTCGTTCAGGGGCCTTTGTTATATTAGATCAAGGGACTTTGTACTCGATGAGGGGCCTTTTTTGGACTCGATCATGAGCCTTTGTTATACTCGATCAGAGGACTTTGTTATATTCGATCAGGGGACTTTCTTATACTCGAGCAGGGGGCAGTGTTATACTCGATCAGGGGACTTTGTTATACTCGATGTGGAGGCTTTTTTATACTCGATGAGGGGACTTTGCTATACTCGACCAGGGGACTTTATTATACTCGATCAGGGGACTTTGTTATACTCGAACAGGGACCTTTTTTATACTTGACCAATGGACTTTGTTATACTCGATGAGGGGCCTTTGTTATATTCGATTAGGGGACTTTGTTATACTCAATCAGGAGGCTTTGTTATACTCGATCAGGGGACTTTTCTATACTCGACCAGGGGACTTTGTTATACTGGACCAGGGGACTTTGTTATACTCGATCAGGGGAATTTGTTATACTCGATCAGGGGACTTTGTTATACTCATGAGGGGCCTTTGTTATACTCGACCAGGGGACTTTGTTATACTCGACCAGGGGACTTTGTTATATGCGATCAGAGGACTTTTTTATACTCGATTAGGGATTTTGTTATTCTCAACCAGAACACTTTGTTATACTCGATCAGGGGACTTTGTTATACTCAATCAGGGGACTTTGTTATACTCGACAAGGTGACTTTTTTATAATTAATAAGGGGACATTGTCATACTCGATCAGTGGACTTTCCTATATTTGACCAATGGACTTTGCTATACTCGATGAGGGGCTTTTAATATACTCGATCAGGGGACTTTGTTATACTCGATCAGGGGATATGTTATACTCGATCAGGGGACTTTGTTATACTCGGTTCAGGGGTCTTTGTTATACTCGTCCATTGGGCTTTGTTATACTAGGATCAGGGGGACTTTGTTATACTCGATCAGGGGACTTTGTCTTACTCGATGATGGCCCTTTGTTATACTCCACCAGGGGACTTTGTTATAATCGATCAGGGGACTTTGTTATGCTCCATCTGGGGACTTTGTTATACTGCGCCAGGAGACGTTGTTATCCTTGATGAGGGGATATGTTTTACTCGATCAAGGGACTTTGTTATACTGGACCAGGAGACTTTGTTATACTCAATCAGGGGACTTTGTTATACTCGTCCAGGGGGCTTTGTTATGCTCGATCTAGGGACTTTATTATAGTGGGTCAGGAAACGTTGTTATACTCGATCAGGGGATATGTTATACTCGATCAGGGGACTTTGTTATACTCGACCAGGGGACTTTTATACTTGACCAATGGACTTTGTTATACTCAATGACGTGCCTTTGTTATACTCGACCAGGGACTTTGTTATACTCGACCAGGGGACTTTGTTATATGCGATCAGAGGACTTTTTTATACTCGATTAGGGACTTTGTTATTCTCAACCAGAACACTTTGCTATACTCGATCAGGGGACTTTGTTATACTCAATCAGGGGACTTTGTTATACTCGACAAGGTGACTTTTTTATAATTAATCAGGGGACATTGTCATACTCGATCAGTGGACGTTCCTATATTTGACCAATGGACTTTGCTATACTCGATGAGGGGCTTTTAATATACTCGATCAGGGGACTTTATTATACTCGATCAGGGGATATGTTATACTCGATCAGGGGACTTTGTTATGCTCGGTTCAGGGGTCTTTGTTATACTCGTCCATTGGGCTTTGTTATGCTAGGATCAGGGGACTTTGTTATACTCCATCAGGAGACTTTGTCTTACTCGATGATGGCCCTTTGTTATACTCCACCAGGGGACTTTGTTATAATCGATCAGGGGACTTTGTTATGCTCCATCTGGGGACTTTGTTATACTGCGCCAGGAGACGTTGTTATCCTTGATGAGGGGATATGTTATACTCGATCAGGGGACTTTGTTATACTGGACCAGGAGACTTTGTTATACTCGATCAGGGGACTTTGTTAAACTCGTCCAGGGGGCTTTGTTATGCTCTCGATCTAGGGACTTTCTTATACTCCATCAGGGGACTTTTCATACTCGACCAGAGGACTTTGTTATATCTCGATCAGGGGACTTTGTGTTATACTCGACCAGGGGACTTTTTATACTTGACCAATGGACTGTTATACTCAATGGCGTGCCTTTGTTATACTCGACCAGGGGACTTTGTTATATACTCGACCAAGGGGACTTTGTTATATACGATCAGAAGACTTTTATACTCGATTAGGGGACTTTGTTCTCAAGCAGAACACTTTGTTATACTTTCAATCAGGGGACTTTGTTATACTCGACCAGGGTGACTTTTTATAATTAATCAGGGACATTGTCATACTCGATCAGTGGACTTTCCTATATTTGACCAATGGACTTTGCTATACTCGATGAGGGGCTTTCAATATACTCGATCAGGGGACTTTGTTATACTCGATCAGGGGATATGTTATACTCGATCAGGGGACTTTGTTATGCTCGGTTCAGGGGTCTTTGTTATACTCGTCCATTGGGCTTTGTTATACTAGGATCAGGGGACTTTGTTATACTCGATCAGGGGACTTTGTCTTACTCGATGATGGCCCTTTGTTATACTCCACCAGGGGACTTTGTTATAATCGATCAGGGGACTTTGTTATGCTCCATCTGGGGACTTTGTTATACTGCGCCAGGAGACGTTGTTATCCTTGATGAGGGGATATGTTATACTCGATCAGGGGACTGTGTTATACTGGACCAGGTGACTTTGTTATACTCGATCAGGGGACTTTGTTATACTCGTCCAGGGGGCTTTGTTATGCTCGATCTAGGGACTTTCTTATAGTGGGTCAGGAAACGTTGTTATACTCGATCAGGGGATATGTTATACTCGATCAGGGGACTTTGTTATACTGGACCAGGGGACTATGTTATACTCGTCCAGGGGCTTTGTTATATTACGAACAGCGGACTTTGTTATTCTCGACAAGGGGACTTTGTTATACTCGACCAGAGGCCTTTGTTATACTCGGTCTGGGTGACTTTGTTATAATCGATCAGGGGACTTTGTTATGCTCGATCTGGGGAATTTGTTATACTGGGCCTGGATTCTTTGTTATACTCGATCAGGGGATATGTTATACTCGATCAGGGGACTTTTTTATACTTGACCAGAGGACTTTGTTTTACTCGATCAGAGGATATGTTATACTCGATCAGTAGACTTTGTTATACTCGATTAGGGGCCTTTGTTATACTCGATGAGGGGGCTTTGTTATACTCGACCAGGGGACTTTGTTATACTCGATCAGGGAACTTTGTTATACTCAACCAGGGGACTTTTTTAAAATTAATCAGGGACTTTGTCATACTCGATCAGGGGAATTTTGTTATACGCGATCAGGGGATATGTTATACTCGATCAGGGGACTTTGTTATACTCAACCAGAGGACTTTGTTATACTCGATCAGGGGACTTTGTTATACTCAATCATGGGACTTTGTTATACTCGATGAGGGGTTTTGGTTATCCTCGATCAGGGGATTTTGTTATACTCGATCAGGGGACTTTGTTATACTGGACCAGGAGGCTTTGTTATACTCGATCAGGGGACTTTGCTATACTCGGTTCAGGGGTCTTTGTTATACTCGTCCAGTGGGCTTTGTTATACTAGGATTAGGGGACTTTGTTATACTCGATCAAAGGACTTTGTCTTACTCAATGAGGGCCCTTTGTTATACTCGACCAGGGGACTTATTTAAACTTGATCAATGGACTTTGTTATAATCCATGAGGGGCCTTTGTAATACTCGACCAGGGGCCTTTGTTGTACTCGATTAGAAAACTTTGTTATACTCGACCAGGGGACTTTGTTATACTCCACCAGGGAATTTGTTATACTCGATCAGGGGATATGTTATACTCCATCAGGGGACTTTGTTATACTCGGTTCAGGGTCTTTGTTATACTCGTCGAGTGGGCTTTGTTATACTAGGATCAGGGGACTTTGTTATACTCGATCAAAGGACTTTGTCTTACTCAATGAGGGCCCTTTGTTATACTCGACCAGGGGACTTTGTTATAATCGATCAGGGGACTTTGTTATGCTCGATCTGGGGACTTTGTTATACTGCGCCAGGAGACGTTGTTATACTCGATGAGGGGATATGTTATACTCGATCAGGGTATTTGTTATATTGGACCAGGGGACTTTGTTATACTCGATCAGGGACTTTATTATACTCGATGAGGGGACTTTGTTATATTCGTCCAGGGGGCTTCGTTATACTCGATGAGGAGCCTTTGTTATACTCGATATGGGGACTTTGTTATACTCGACCAGGGGACTTTTTTATACTTGACCAATGGACTTTGTTATACTCAATGAGGGGCCTTTGTTATACTCGATCAGGGGACTTTCTTATACTTAACCAGGGGACTTTGTTATACACGATCAGGGGACTTTTTTATACTCGATCAGGAGACTTTGTTATACTCAACCAGAGGACTATGTTATACTCGATGAGGGCCTTTGTTATATTCGATGAGGGGGCTTTGTTATACTCGACCAGGGGACTTTGTTATACTCGACCAGGGGACTTTGTTATACTCGATGAGGGGACTTTGTTATACTCGACAAGAGGACTTTGTTATACTCGGTCAGGGGATATGTTATACTCGATCAGGGGACTTTGTTATACTCGACCAGGGGACTTTGTTATAATCGCCCAGGGGCCTTTGTTATACGCAATTAGAAAACTTTGTTATATTCTACCAGGGGACTTTGGTATACTCGATCAAGGGACTTCTGTTATACTCGATGAGGGGACTTTGTTATACTCGACCAGGGGCCTTTGTTATACAGGATCACCGGACTTTGTTATACTCGAGCAGGAGACTTTGTTATACTCGATTAGGCGGCTTTGTTATACTCGATGAGGGAACTTTGTTAAATCGATGAGGGGCCTTTGTTATACTCGATTAGGGGCCTTTGTTATACTAGATCAGGGTACTTTGTTATACTCGATGAGGGGCCTTTGTTAGACTCGATCAGGGGCCTTTGTTATACTCGATCAGGGGACTTTGTTATACTCGATCAGGGGACTTTCTTATACTCGAGCAGGGGACTTTGCTATACTCGACCAGGGGACTTTGTTATACTCGATCAGGGGACTTTGTTATACTCGATGAGGGGCCTTTTTTAGAGTCGATCAGAAGGGGACTGCTATACTCGACCAGGAGACTTTGTTATACTCGATCAGGGGACTTTGTTATACTCGACCAGGGGACTTTTTTATACTTGATCAATGGACTTTGTTATACTCGATGAGGGGCCTTTGTTATACTCGATCTGGGGACTTTGTTATACTCGAGCGGGGGACTTTTTTATACTCCATCAGGGGGCTTTTTTATACTCAACCAGAGGACTTTGTTATACTCGACTAGGGGACTTTTTTATACTTGACCAATGGACTTTGTTATACTCAATGAGGGGCCTTTGTTATACTCGATCAGGGGACTTTGTTATACTCGACCAGGGGACTTTGTTATATGCGATCAGGGGACTTTTTTATACTCGATCAGGGACTTTGTTATACTCAACCAGAGGACTTTGTTATACTTGATCAGGGGACTCTGTTATACTCAATCAGGGGACTTTGTCATACTCGATCAGTGGACTTTCCTAAATTTGACCAATGGACTTTGCTATACTCGATGAGGGGCTTTTGTTATACTCGATGAGGGGACTTTGTTATACTCGACCAGGGGACTTTGTTATACTCGATCCAGGGACTTTGTTATACTCGAGCAGAGAACTTTGTTATACTCTGTCAGGGGACTTTTTTATACACGTCCAGGTTGCTTTGTTATACTCAGTCAGGGGACTTTATTATACTCGATCAGGGATAAATTGTCTTACTCGATCAGGACCCTTTGCTATACTCGACAAGGGGACTTTGTTTTAATCGATCAGGGGACTTTGTTATACTCGATCAGGGGACTTTGTTATACTGGGCCAGAGGACTTTTTGTATACTCGGTCAGGGGACTTTGTTATACTAGTATCAGAGGACTTTGTTATTCTCGACCAGGGGACTTTGTTATACTCGTCCAGAGGCCTTTGTTATCCTCGGTCCGGGACTATGTTATAATCTATCAGTGGACTTTGTTATGCTCGATCTGGGGACTTTGTTATACTGGGCCTGGAGACTTTGTTATACTCGATCAGGGGATATGTTATACTCGATCAGGGGACTTTTTTATACTTGACCAGAGGACTTTGTTATACTCGATCAGGGGATATGTTATACTCGATCGGTGGACTTTGTTATACTCGATTAGGGGCCTTTGTTATACTCGATGAGGGGGCTTTGTTATACTCGACCAGGGGACTTTGTTATACTCGATCAGGGAACTTTGTTATACTCAACCAGGGGACTTTATAAAATTAATCATGGGACTTTGTCATACTCGATCAAGGGAATTTTGTTATACTCGATAAGGGGACTTTGTTATACTCAATCAGGGGACTTTGTTATGCTCGATTAGGGGCCTTTGTTATACTCGATGAGGGGGCTTTGTTATACTCGATCAGGGAACTTTGTTATACTCCACCAGGGGACTTTTTTAAAATTAATCAAGGGACTTTGTTATACTCAATCATGGGACTTTGTTATACTCGACCAGAGGACTTTTTTATACTCGATCAGGGGATATGTTATACTCGATGAGGGGATTTTCTATACTTGATTAGGGGACTTTGTTATACTCGATCAGGGGAATTTTGTTATACTCGATGAGAGGACTTTGTTATACTCGACCAGGGGCCTTTGTTATACTCGAAAAGAAAACTTTGTTATACTCGACCAAGGGACTTTGTTATACTCAATCAAGGGGCTTTTGTTATACTCGATCAGGGGACTTAGCTATACTCGTCCAGGGTCCTTTGTTATACTCGATCAGGGGACTTTGTTATACTGGACCAGGGGACTTTTTTATACCCGATCAGGGGACTTTGATATACTCGATCAGGGGACTTTGTTATACTCGATAAGGGGACTTTGTCTTACTCGATCAGAGCCCTTTGCTATACTCGACCAGGGGACTTTGATATAATGGATCAGGGGACTTTGTTATACTCGATATGGGGACTTTGTTATACTCAATCAGGGGACTTTGTTATGCTAGATCAGGGGACTTTGTTATACTCGATCAGGGGTCTTTTGTTATACTCGATCTGGGGACTTTTTTATACTCAACCAGGGGCCTTTGTTATACTCGATCACCGGACTTTGTTATACTCGATAAGGAGTCTTTGTAATACTCGATAAGGGGAATTTGTTATACTCGATAAGGGGAATTTGTTATACTCGAGCAGGTGACTTTGTTATACTCTATGAGGGACCTTTCTAATACTCGACCAGGGTCCTTTGTTATACTCGATCAGGGGACTTTGTTATACTGGACTACAGGAGACTTTTTATACTCGATAAGGAGTCTTTGCAATACTCGATCAGGGGACTTTGTTATACTCGATAAGGGGACTTTGTTATACTCGATAAGAGGAAATTGTTATACTCGATCAGGGGACTTTGTCTTACTCGATGAGAGCCCTTTGCTATACGCGACCAGGGGACTTTGATATAATCGATCAGGGGACTTTGTTATACTCGATATGGCGACTTTGTTATACTGGGCCAGGGGACTTTTTTATACTCGATCAGGGGACTTTGTTATACTCGATCAGGGGACTTTTGTTGTACTCGATCTGGGGATTTTTTTATACTCGACCAGGGGCCTTTGTTATACTCGATCACCGGACTTTGTTATACTCGATAAGGAGTCTTTGTAATACTCGATAAGGGGACTTTGTTATACTCGATCAGGTGACTTTGTTATACTCTATGAGGGACCTTTCAAATACTCGATCAGGGGCCTTTGTTATCCTAGATCAGGGGACTTTGTTATACTCGGTTCAGGGTTCTTTGTTATACTCGTCCAGTGGGCTTTGTTATACTAGGATCAGGGGACTTTGTAATACTCGATCAAGGGAATTTGTCTTACTCGATGAGGGCCCTTTGTTATACTCGACCAGGGGACTTTGTTATAATCGATCAGGGGACTTTGTTACGCTCGATCTGCGGACTTTGTTATACTGCGCCAGGAGACGTTGTTATACTCGATGAGGGGATATATTATACTCGGTCAGGGTCTTTGTTATATTGGACCAGGGGACTTTATTATACTTGATCAGGGACTTTGTTATACTCGATCAGGGGACTTTGTTATACTCGACCAGGGGACTTTGTTATATCCGATCCAGGATATATTACCATGATGAGAGGATTTTCTCGCAATTAGGGGACTTTGTTATACTCGATCAGGGAATTTTGTTAAACTCGATCAGAGGACTTTGTTATATACTCGACCAGGGCCTTTGTTATACTCGAAAAAGAAACTTTGTTATATCGACCAAGGGACTTTGTTATACTCGATCAAGGGACTTTTGTTATACTCGATCAGGGACATTATACTCATCCAGATCCGCTGTTGCCCTTACCGATCAGGGGACTTTGTTATACTCGATCAGGGGACTTTTGTTATCCTCGATCAGGGGACTTTGTTATACTCGACCAGGGGCCTTTGTTATACTCGATCAGGGGACTTTGTTATACTTGATAAGGGGACTTTGTTATACTCGATAAGAGGAAATTGTTATACTCGATCAGGGGACTTTGTCTTACTCGATCAGAGCCCTTTGCTATACTCGACCAGGGGACTTTGATATAATCGATCAGTGTACTTTGTTATACTCGATATGGGGACTTTGTTATACTGGGCCAGGGGACTTTTTTATACTCGATCAGGGGACTTTGTTATACTCGATCAGGGGACTTTTGTTGTACTCGATCTGGGGACTTTTTTATACTCGACCAGGGGCCTTTGTTATACTCGATCACCGGACTTCGTTATACTCGATAAGGAGTCTTTCTAATACTCGATCAGGGGCCTTTGTTATCCTAGATCAGGGGACTTTGTTATACTCGGTTCAGGGTTCTTTGTTATACTCGTCCAGTGGGCTTTGTTATACTAGGATCAGGGGACTTTGTAATACTCGATCAAGGGACTTTGTCTTACTCGATGAGGGCCCTTTGTTATACTCGACCAGGGGACTTTGTTATAATCGTTCAGGGGACTTTGTTATGCTCGATCTGCGGACTTTGTTATACTGCGCCAGGAGACGTTGTTATACTCGATGAGGGGATATGTTATACTCGATCAGGGTCTTTGTTATATTGGACCAGGGGACTTTATTATACTTGATCAGGGACTTTGTTATACTCGATCAGGGGACTTTGTTATACTCGACCAGGGGACTTTGTTATACTCGATCAGGTGACTTTGTTATACTCGACCAGAGGACTTTTTTATACTCGATCAGGGGATATGTTATACTCGATGAGGGGATTTTCTATACTTGATTAGGGGACTTTGTTATACTTGATCAGGGGAATTTGGTTAAACTCGATCAGAGGACTTTGTTATACTCGACCAGGGGCCTTTGTTATACTCGATAAGAAAACTTTGTTATTCTCGACCAAGGGACTTTGTTATACTCGATCAAGGGACTTTTGTTATACTCGATCAGGGGACTTTGTTATACTCGTCCAGGGTCCTTTGTTATACTCGATCAGGGGACTTTTTATACTGGACCAGTCGACTTTTTTATACCCGATCAGGGGACTTTGTTATACTCGATCAGGGAACTTTTGTTATCCTCGATCAGGGGACTTTGTTATACTCGACCAGGGGCCTTTGTTATACTCGATGAGGGGACTTTGTTATACTCGTTAAGGGGACATTGTTATACTCGATAAGAGGAAATTATTATACTCGATCAGGGGACTTTGTCTTACTCGATCAGAGCCCTTTGCTATACTCGACCAGGGGACTTTGTTATACTGGGCCAGGGGACTTTTTTATATTCGATCAGGGGACTTTGTTATACTCGATCAGGGGACTTTTGTTGTACTCGATCTGGGGACTTTGTTATAATCGATCAGGGGACTTTGTTATACTCGATCAGGGACTTTGTTATACTCGATCAGGGGACTTTGTTATACTCGTCCAGGGGGCTTTGTTATACTCGATCAGGGTACTTTGTTATACTCGACCAGGGGCCTTTGTTATACTCGATCACCGGATTTTGTTAGACTCAAACAGGGGACTAAGTTATACTCGACCAGGGGACTTTGTTATACTCGATTAGGCGGCTTTGTTATACTCGATCAGGGAACTTTGTTATTCTCGATGAGGGGCCTTTGTTATACTCGATCAGGGGCCTGTGTTATACTAGATCAGGGGCTTTTGTTATACTCGATGAGGGGCCTTTTTTGGACTCGATGAGGGGCCTTTGTTATACTCGATCAGGGGACTTTGTTATACTTGATCAGGGGACTTTCTTATACTCGAGCGGGGGGCTGTGTTAAACTCGATCAGGGGACTTTGTTATACTCGATGAGGAGGCTTTGTTATACTCGATCAGGGGATTTTGCTATACTCGACCAGGGGACTTTGTTATACTCGATCAGGGGACTTTGTTATACTCGACCAGGGGACTTTTTTATACTTGACCAATGGACTTTGTTATACTCGATGAGGGGCCTTTGTTATACTCGATCAGGGGACTTTCTTATACTCGAGCAGACGACTTTGGTATATTCGATCAGGGGATATGTTATACTCGATCAGGGGACTTTGTTATACTTGATTTGGGGACTTTGTTATACTCGTCCATTGGGCTTTGTTATAATAGGATCAGGGGACTTTGATATACTCGATCAGGGGACTTTGTCTTACTCGATGAGGGCCCTTTGTAATACTCGACCAGAGGACTTTGTTATAATCGATCAGGAAATTTTGTTATGCTCGATCTGGGGACTTTGTTATACTGCGCCTGGAGACGTTGTTATCCTCGATGAGGGGATATGTTATACTCGATCAGGGGACTTTGTTATACTGGACCAGGAGACTTTGTTATACTCGATCAGGGTACTTTGTTATACTCGATCAGGGGACTTTGTTATACTCGTCCAGGGGGCTTTGTTATGCTTGATCTAGGGACTTTGTTATACTAGGTCAGGAAACGTTGTTATACTCGATCAGGGGATATATTATACTCGATCAGGGGACTTTGTTATACTGGACCAGGGGACTTTGTTATACTCTTCCAGGGGGCTTTGTTATATTAGGATCAGGGGACTTTGTTAATCTCCACCAGGGGACTTTGCTATACTTGACCAGAGGCCTTTCTTATACTCGGTCTGGGTGACTTTGTTATAATCGATCAGGGGACTTTGTTATGCTCGATCTGGGGACTTTGTTATACAGGGCCTGGAGACTTTGTTATACTCGATCAGGGGATATGTTATACTCGATCAGGGGACTTTTTTATACTTGACCAGAGGACTTTGTTATACTCGATCAGGGGATATGTTATACTCGATCAGTGGACATTGTTATACTCGATTAGGGGCCTTTGTTATACTCGATGAGGGGACTTTGTTATACTGGGCCAGGGGACTTTTTTATACTCGATCAGGGGACTTTGTTATACTCGATCAGGGGACTTTTGTTATACTCGATCTGGGGACTTTGTTATACTCGACCACGGGCCTTTGTTATACTCGATCACCGGACTTTGTTATACTCGATAAGGGGTCTTTGTAATACTCGATAAGGGGGATTTGTTATACTCGATAAGGGGACTTTGTTAGACTCGAACACGGGACTTTGTTATACTCGACCAGGGGGCTTTGTTATACTCGATTAGGCGTCTTAGTTATACTCGATCAGGTGACTTTGTTATACTCGATCAGGGGCCTTTCTTATACTCGTTCAGGGGCCTTTGTTATACTCGATCAGGGGACTTTGTTATACTCGATCAAGGACTTTGTTATACTCAACAAGGAGACTTTTTTATACTTGACCAATGGACTTTGTTATACCGATGAGGGCCTTTTGTTATACTCGATCTGGGGACTTGTTATACTCGACCAGGGACTTTTTTATACTTGACCAATGGACTTTGTTATACTCGATGAAGGGCCTTTGTTATACTCTATCTGGGGACTTTGTAATACTCGATCAGGGGACTTTGTTATACTCCATCAGGGGACTTTTTGTACTCGACCAGAGGACTTTGGTATTCTCGATCAGGGGACTTTGTTATACTCGACCAGGGGACTTTTATATACTTGACCAATGGACTTTGTTATACTCAATGAGGGGCCTTTGCTATACTCGATTAGGGGACTTTGTTATACTCGATTAGGGGCCTTTGTTATACTCGATGAGGGGGCTTTGTTATACTCGATGAGGGGGCTTTGTTATACTCGACCAGGGGACTTTGTTATATGCGATCAGGGGACTTTTTTATACTCGATCAGGGACGTTGTTATACTCAACAAGAGGACTTTGATATACTCGATCAGGGGACTTTGTTATACTCAATCAGGGAACTTTGTTATACTCGATTAGGGGCCTTTGTTATACTCGATGAGGGGGCTTTGTTATACTCGACCAGGGGACTTTGTTATACTCGATCAGGGGACTTTGTTATACTCGACAAGGGGACTTTTTTATAATCAATCAGGGGACATTGTCATACTCGTTCAGTGGACTTTCCTATATTTGACCAATGGACTTTGCTATACTCGATGAGGGGCTTTTGTTACACTCGATCAGTGGACTTTGTTATACTCGACCATGGGACTTTGTTATACTCGATCAGGGGACTTTCTTATACTCGAGCAGACGACTTTGGTATATTCGATCAGGGGATATGTTATACTCGATCAGGGGACTTTGTTATACTTGATTAGGGGACTTTGTTATACTCGATCAGGGGACTTTGTAATACTCGATCAGAGGACTTCGTTATACTCGACCAGGGGCCTTTGTTATACTCGATTAGAAAACTTTGTTATACTCGACCAGGGGACTTTGTTATACTAAACCAGGGACTTTGTTATACTCGATCAGGGAACTTTGTTATACTCGATGAGGGGCCTTTGTTATACTCGATCAGGGGCCTTTGTTATACTAGATCATGGGACTTTGTTATACTCGATGAGGGGCCTTTTTTGGACTCGATCAGGGGACTTTGTTATACGCGATCAGGGGACTTTCTTATACTCGAGCAGGGGGCTGTGTTATACTCGATCAGGGGACTTTGTTATACTCACTGAGGAGGCTTTGTTATACTCGATGTGGGAACTTTGCTATACTCGACCACGGGACTTTGTTATACTCGATGTGGGGACTTTGTTATACTCGACCAGGGGACTTTTTTATACTTGACCAATGGACTTTGTTATACTCGATGAGGGGCCTTTGTTATACTCGATCTGGGGACTTTGTTATACTCGATCAGGGGACTTTGTTATACTCCATCAGGGGACTTTTTTATACTCGACCAGGGGACTTTGTTATACTCGATCAGGGGACTTTGTTATACTCGACCAGGGAACCTTTTTATACTTGACCAATGGACTTTGCTATACTCGATGAGGAGGCTTTGTTATACTCGATCAGGGACTTTGCTATACTCGACCAGGGGACTTTGTTATACTCGATCAGGGGACTTTGTTATTCTCGACCAGGGGACTTTTTTATACTTGACCAATGGACTTTGTTATACTCGATGAGGGGCCTTTGTTATACTCGATCTGGGGACTTTGTTATACTGGACTAGGAGACTTTGTTATACTCGATCAGGGGACTTTGTTATACTCGATCAGGGGTCTTTGTTATGCTCGATCTAGGGACTTTGTTATACTGGGTCAGGAAACGTTGTTATACTCGATCAGGGGATATGTTATACTCGATCAGGGGAATTTGTTATACTGGAATAGGGGACTTTGTTATACTCGTCCAGGGGGCTTTGTTATATTACGATCAGGGGACTTTGTTATTCTCGACCAGGGGACTTTGTTATACTCGACCAGAGGCCTTTCTTATACTCGGTCTGGGTGACTTTGTTATAATCGATCAGGGGACTTTGTTATGCTCGATCTTGGGACTTTGTTATACTGGGCCTGGAGACTTTGTTATACTCGATCAGGGGATATGTTATACTCGATCAGGGGACTTTTTTATACTTGACCAGAGGACTTTGTTATACTCGATCAGGGGATATATTATACTCGATCAGTGGACTTTGTTATACTCGATTAGGGGCCTTTGTTTTACTCGATGAGGGGGCTTTGTTATACTCGATCAGGGAACTTTGTTATTCTCAACCAAAGGACTTTTTTAAAATTAATCAAGGGACTTTGTCATACTCGATCAGGGGAATTTTGTTTTACGCGATCAGGGGTTATATTATACTTGATCAGGGGACTTTGTAATACTCAACCAGAGGACTTTGTTATACTCGATCGGGGACTTTGTTATACTCAATCATGGGACTTTGTTATACTGGATGAGGGGCTTTGGTTATCCTCGATCAGGGGACTTTGTTATACTCGACCAGGGAACTTTGTTATACTCGATCAGGGGACTTTCTTATACTCGAGCAGGGGGCTGTGTTATACTCGATCAGGGGACTTTTTTATACTCGATGAAGAGGCTTTGTTATACTCGATGTTGGGACTTTGCTATACTCGACCACGGGACTTTGTTATACTCGATGTGGGGACTTTGTTATACTCGTCCAGGGGACTTTTTTATACTTGACCAATGGACTATGTTATACTCGATGAGGGGCCTTTCTTATACTCGATCTGGGGACTTTGTTATGCTCGATCTAGGGACTTTGTTATACTGGGTCAGGAAACGTTGTTATACTCGATCAGGGGATATGTTATACTCGATCAGGGGAATTTGTTATACTGGAATAGGGGACTTTGTTATACTCGTCCAGGGGGCTTTGTTATATTACGATCAGGGGACTTTGTTATTCTCGACCAGGGGACTTTGTTATACTCCACCAGAGGCCTTTCTTATACTCGGTCTAGGTGACTTTGTTATAATCGATCAGGGGACTTTGTTATGCTCGATCTGGGGACTTTGTTATACTGGGCCTGGAGACTTTGTTATACTCGATCAGGGGACTTTTTTATACTTGACCAGAGGACTTTGTTATACTCGATCAGGGGATATGTTATACTCGTTCAGGGGACTTTTTTATACTTGACCAGAGGACTTTGTTATACTCGGTCAGGGGATATGTTATACTCGATCAGTGGACTTTGTTATACTCGATTAGGGGCCTTTGTTTTACTCGATGAGGGGGCTTTGTTATACTCGATCAGGGAGCATTGTTATACTCAACAAGGGGACTTTTTTAAAATTAATCAGGGGACTTTGTCATACTCTATCAGGGGAATTTTGTTATACTGGATCAGGGTTTATGTTATACTCGATCAGGGGACTTTGTTATACTCAACCAGAGGACTTTCTTATGCTCGATCAGGGGACTTTTTTATACTCAATCAGGGGACTTTGTTATACTCGATTAGGGGCCTTTGTTATGCTCGATGAGTGGGGCTTTGTTATACGCGACCAGGGGACTTTGTTATACTCGATCAAGGAACTTTGTTATACTCAACCAGGGGACTTTTTTAAAATTAATCAAGGGACTTTGTCATACTCGATCAGGGGAATTTTGTTTTACGCGATCAGGGGTTATATTATACTTGATCAGGGGACTTAGTAATAATCAACCAGAGGACTTTGTTATACTCGATCAGGGGACTTTGTTATACTCAATCATGGGGCTTTGTTATACTGGATGAGGGGCTTTGGTTATCCTCGATCAGGGGACTTTGTTATACTCGACCAGGGGACTTTGTTATACTCGATCAGGGGACTTTCTTATACTCGAGCAGGGGGCTGTGTTATACTCGATCAGGGGACTTTGTTATACTCGATGAGGAGGCTTTGTTATACTCGATGTGGGGACTTTGCTATACTCGACCATGGGACTTTATTATACTCGATGTGGGGACTTTGTTATACTCGTCCAGGGGACTTTTTTGTACATGACCAATGGACTTTGTTATACTGGATGAGGGGCCTTTGTTATACTCGATCTGGGGACTTTGTTATACTCGATCAGGGGACTTTGTTATACTCCATCAGGGGACTTTTTTATACTCGACCAGGGGACTTTGTTTTACTCGATCAGGGGACTTTGTTATACTCGACCAGGGGACTTTTTTATACTTGACCAATGGACTTTGCTATACTCGATGAGGGGCCTTTGTTATACTCGATCTGGGGACTTGGTTATACTCGATCAGGGGACTTTGTTATATGCGATCAGGGGACTTTTTTATACTCGATCAGGGACTTTGTTATACTCGATCAGGGGACTTTGTTATACTCGACCAGGGGACTTTGTTATACTCGATCAGGGGACTTTCTTATACTTGAGCAGACGACTTTGGTATATTCGATCAGGGGATATGTTATACTCGATCAGGGGACTTTGTTATACTTGATTAGGGGACTTTGTTATACTTGATCGGGGGACTTTGTAATACTCGATCAGAGGACTTCGTTATACTCGACCAGGGGACTTTGTTATACTCGATTAGAAAACTTTGTTATACTCGACCAGGGGACTTTGTTTTACTCCACCAGGGACTTTGTTATACTCGATCAGGGGATATGTTATACTCGATTAGGGGACTTTGTTATGCTCGGTTCAGAGGTCTTTGTTATACTCGTCCATTGGGCTTTGTTATACTAGGATCAGGGGACTTTGATATACTCGATCAGGGGACTTTGTCTTACTCAATGAGGGCCCTTTGTTATACTCGACCAGAGGACTTTGTTATAATCGATCAGGGGACTTTGTTATGCTCGGTTCAGGGGTCTTTGTTATACTCGTCCATTGGGCTTTGTTATACTAGGATCAGGGGTCTTTGTTATACTCGATCAGGGGACTTTGTCTTACTCGATGAGGGCCCTTTGTTATACTCGACCAGAGGACTTTGTTATAATCGATCAGGGGACTTTGTTATGCTCGATCTGGGGACTTTGTTATACTGCGCCAGGAGACGTTGTTATCCTCGATGAGGGGATATGTTATACTCGATCAGGGGACTTTGTTATACTGGACCAGGAGACTTTGTTATACTCGTCCAGGGGGCTTTGTTATATTAGGATCAAGGGACTTTGTTATACTGGGTCAGGAAACGTTGTTATACTCGATCAGGGGATATGTTATACTCGATCAGGGGACTTTGTTATACTGGACCAGGGGACTTTGTTATACTCGTCCAGGGGGCTTTGTTATATTAGGATCAAGGGACTTTGTTATTCTCGACCAGCGGACTTTGTTATACTCGACCAGAGGCCTTTCTTATACACGGTCTGGGTGACTTTGTTATAATCGATCAGGGGACTTTGTTATGCTCGATCTGGGGACTTTGTTATACTGGGCCTGGAGACTTTGTTATACTCGATCAGGGGATATGTTATACTCGATCAGGGGACTTTTTTATACTTGACCAGAAGACTTTGTTATACTCGATCAGGGGATATGTTATACTCGATCAGTGGACCTTGTTATACTCGATTAGGGGCCTTTGTTTTACTCAATGAGGGGGCTTTGTTATACTCGATCAGGGAACTTTGTTATACTCAACCAGGGGACTTTTTTAAAATTAATCAGGGGACTTTGTCATACTCTATCAGGGGAATTTTGTTATACCCGATCAGGGGACTTTGTTATACTCAACCAGAGGACTTTGTTATACTCGATCAGGGGACTTTTTTATACTCAATCAGGGGACTTTGTTATACTCGATTAGGGGCCTTTGTTATGCTCGATGAGGGGGCTTTGTTGTACGCGACCAGGGGACTTTGTTATACTCGATCAAGGAACCTTGTTATACTCAACCAGGGGACTTTTTTAAAATTAATCAAGGGACTTTGTCATACTCGATCAGGGGAATTTTTTTTTACGCGATCAGGGGTTATATTATACTTGATCAGGGGACTTTGTAATACTCAACCAGAGGACTTTGTTATACTCGATCACGGGACTTTGTTATACTCAATCATGGGACTTTGTTATACTCGATGAGGGGCTTTGGTTATCCTCGATCAGGGGACTTTGTTATACTCGACCAGGGGACTTTGTTATACTCGATCAAGGGACTTTGTTATACTCGACCAGAGGACTTTTTTATACTCGATCAGGGGATATGTTATACTCGATGAGGGGATTTTGCTATACTTGATTAAGGGACTTTGTTATACTCGATCAGGGGAATTATGTTATACTCGATCAGAGGACTTTGTTATACTCGACCAGGGGCCTTTGTTATACTCGACCAGGCCCCTTTGTTATACTCGATAAGAAAACTTTGTTATACTCGACCAAGGGACTTTGTTATACTCGATCAAGGGACTTTTGTTATACTCGATCAGGGGACTTTGTTATACTCGTCCAGGGGCCGTTGTTATACTCGATCAGGGGACTTTGTTATACTGGACCAGGGGACTTTTTTATACCCGATCAGGGAACTTTGTTATACTGGATCAGGGGACTTTTGTTATACTCGATCAGGGGACTTTGTTATACTCGATAAGGGGACTTTGTCTTACTCGATTAGGGCCCTTTGCTATACTCGACCAGGGGACTTTGATATAATCGATAAGGGGACTTTGTTATACTCGATATGGGGACTTTGTTATACTGGGCCAGGGGACTTTTTTATACTCGATCAGGGGACTTTGTTATACTCGATCAGGGGACCATTGTTATACTCGATCAGGGGACTTTGTTATACTCGACCAGGGGCCTTTGTTATACTCGATCACCGGACTTTGTTATACTCGATAAGGAGTCTTTGTAATACTCGATAAGGGGAATTTGTTTTACTCGATAAGGGGACTTTGTTAGACCCGAACAGGGGACTTTGTTATACTCGACGAGGGACCTTTGTTATAGTCGATCACCGGATTTTGTTAGACTCAAACAGAGGACTAAGTCATACTCGACCAGGGGACTTTGTTATAATCGATCAGGGGACTTTGGTATACTCGATCAGGGACTTTTTTATACTCGATCAGGGGACTTTGTTATACTCGATTAGGGGACCTTTGTTATACTCGATCAGGGGCCTTTGTTATACTAGATCAGGGGACTTTCTTATACTCGGTTCAGGGGTCTTTGTTATACTCGTCCAGTGGGCTTTGTTATACTAGGATCAGGGGACTTTGTTATACTCGATTAATGGACTTTGTCTTACTCGATGAGGGCCCTTTGTTATACTCGACAGGGGACTTTGTTATAATCGATCAGGGGACTTTGTTATGCTCGATCTGGGGACTTTGTTATACTGCGCCAGGAGACGTTGTTATACTCGATGAGGGGATATGTTATACTGGATCAGGGTCTTTGTTATATTGGACCAGGGGACTTTGTTATACTCGATCAGGGACTTTGTTATACTCGATCAGGGAACTTTGTTATACTCGCCCAGGGGGCTTTGTTATACTCGATCAGGGGACTTTGTTATACTCGATCAAGGACTTTGTTATACTCGACAAGGGGACTTTTTTATACTTGACCAATGGACTTTGTTATACTCGATGAGGGGCCTTTGTTATACTCGATTTGGGGACTTTGTTATACTCGACCAGGGGACTTTTTTATACTTGACCAATGGACTTTGTTATACTCGACCAGGGGCTTTGTTATAATCGATCAGGGGACTTTGGTATACTCGATCAGGGACTTTGTTATACTCAATCAGGGGACTTTGTTATACTCGTCCAGGGGGCTTTGTTATACTCGATCAAGGGACTTTGTTATACTCGACCAGGGGCCTTTGTTATAGTCGATCACCGGATTTTGTTAGACTCAAACAGAGGACTAAGTTATACTCGACCAGGGGACTTTGTTATAATCGATCAGGGGACTTTGGTATACTCGATCAGGGACTTTTTTATACTCGATCAGGGGACTTTGTTATACTCGATCAGGGGACATTTGTTATACTCGATCAGGGGACTTTGTTATACTCGACCAGGGGCCTTTCTTATACTCGATCACCGGACTTTGTTATACTCGATAAGGGGTCTTTGTAATACTCGATAAGGGGAATTTGTTATACTCGATAAGGGGACTTTGTTAGACTCGAAAGGGGGACTTTGTTATACTCGACCAGGGGACTTTGTTATACTCGATTAGGCGGCTTTGTTATACTCGATCAGGGAACTTTGTTATACTCGATGAGGGGCCTTTGTTATACACGATCAGGGGCCTGTGTTATACTAGATCAGGGAACTTTGTTATACTAGATCAGGGAACTTTGTTATACTCGATGAGGGGCCTTTGTTATACTCGATCAGGGGCCTGTGTTATACTAGATCAGGGGACTTTGTTATACTCGATGAGGGGCCTTTTCTGGACTCGATTAGGGGCCTTTGTTATACTCGATCAGGGGACTTTGTTATACTTGATCAGGGGACTTTCTTATACTCGAGCAGGGGGCTGTGTTATACTCGATCAGGGGACTTTGTTATACTCGATGAGGAGGGTTTGTTATACTCGATCAGGGGACTTTGCTATACTTGACCAGGGGACTTTGTTATACTCAACAAGAGGACTTTGTTATACTCGATCAGGGGACTTTGTTATACTCAATCAGGGGACTTTGTTATACTCGATTAGGGGCCTTTGTTATACTCGATGAGGGGCTTTGTTATACTCGACCAGGGGACTTTGTTATACTCGATCAGGTGACTTTCTTATACTCGAGCAGACGACTTTGGTATATTCGATCAGGGGATATGTTATACTCGACCAGGGGCCTTTGTTATACTCGATTAGAAAACTTTGTTATACTCGACCAGGGGACTTTGTTATACTCCACCAGGGACTTTGTTATACTCGACCAGGGGATATGTTATACTCGATGAGGGGACTTTGTTATGCTCGGTTCAGGGGTCTTTGTTATACTCGTCCATTGGGCTTTGTTATACTAGGATCAGGGGTCTTTGTTATACTCGATCAGGGTACTTTGTCTTACTCGATGAGGGCCCTTTGTTATACTCGACCAGGGGACTTTGTTATACTCGTCCAGGGGGCTTTGTTATATTAGGATCAGGGGACTTTGTTATTCTCGACCAGGGGACTTTGTTATACTCGACCAGAGGCCTTTGTTATACTCGGTCTGGGTGACTTTGTTATAATCGATCAGGGGTCTTTGTTATCCTCGATCTGTGGACTTTGTTATACTGGGCCTGGAGACTTTGTTATACTCGATCAGGGGATATGTTATACTCGATCAGGGGACTTTGTTATACTGGACCAGGGGACTTTGTTATACTCGATCAGGGGACTTTGTTATACTCGATCAGGGGACTTTGTTATACTCGTCTGGGGGTCTTTTTTATACACGATCAGGGGACTTTGTTATACTCGATGAGGAGGCTTTGTTATACTCGATGTGAGGACTTTGCTATACTCGACCACGGGACTTTGTTATACTCGATGTGGGGACTTTGTTATACTCGTCCAGGGGACTTTTTTATACTTGACCAATGGACTTTGTTATACTCGATGAGTGGCCTTTCTTATACTCGATCTGGGGACTTTGTTATACTCGATCAGGGGACTTTGTTATACTCCATCAGGGGACTTTTTTATACTCGACCAGGGGACTTTGTTATACTCGATCAGGGGACTTTGTTATACTCGACCAGGGGACTTTTTTATACCTGACCAATGGACTTTGCTATACTCGATGAGGAGGCTTTGTTATACTCGATCAGGGGACTGTGCTAAACTCGACCAGGGGAATTTGTTTTACTCGATCAGGGGACTTTGTTATAGTCGACCAGGGGGCTTTTTTATACTTGACCAATGGACTTTGTTATACTCGATGAGGGGCCTTTGTTATACTCGATCTGGGGACTTTGTTATACTCAATCAGGGGACTTTGTTATACTCCCTCAGGGGACTTTTTTATACTCGACCAGAGGACTTTGTTATTCTCGATCAGAGGACTTTGTTATACTCGACCAGGGGACTTTTTTATACTTGACCAATGGATTTTGTTATACTCAATGAGGGGCCTTTGTTATACTCGATCAGGGGACTTTGTTATACTCGAACAGGGGACTTTGTTATATGCGATCAGGGGACTTTTTTATACTCGATCAGGGACTTTGTTATACTCGATCAGTGGACTTTCCTATATTTGACCAATGGACTTTGCTATACTCGATGAGGGGCTTTTGTTATACTCGATCAGGGGACTTTGTTATACTCGATCAGGGGACTTTCTTATACTCGAGCAGACGACTTTGGTATACTCGATCAGGGGATATGTTATACTCGATCAGGGGACTTTGTTATACTTGATTAGGGGACTTTGTTAATCTTGATCAGGGGACTTTGTAATACTCGATTAGAGGACTTCGTTATACTCGACCAGGGGCCTTTGTTATACTCGATTAGAAAACTTTGTTATACTCGACCAGGGGACTTTGTTTTACTCCACCAGGGACTTTGTTATACTCGATCAGGGGATATGTTATACTCGATTAGGGGACTTTGTTATGCTCGGTTCATGGGTCTTTGTTATACTCGTCCATTGGGCTTTGTTATACTAGGATCAGGGGACTTTGTTATACACGATCAGGGGACTTTGTCTTACTCGATGAGGGCCCTTTGTTATACTCGACCAGATGACTTTGTTATAATTGATCATGGGACTTTGTTATGCTCGATCAAGGGACCTTTGTTATACTCGATCAGGTGACTTTGTTATACTCGACCAGGGGCCTTTGTTATACTCGATCACCGGACTTTGTTATACTCGATAAGGAGTCTTTGTAATACTCGATAAGGGGAATTTGTTATACTCGATAAGGGGACTTTGTTAGACTCGAACAGGGGACTTTGTTATACTCGTCCAGGGGCCTTTGTTATAGTCGATCAAGGACTTTGTTATACTCGACAAGGGGACTTTTTTATACTTGACCAATGGACTTTGTTATACTCGATGAGGGGCCTTTGTTATACTCGATTTGGGGACTTTGTTATACTCGACCAGGGGACTTTTTTATACTTGACCAATGGACTTTGTTATACTCGACCAGGGGACTTTGTTATAATCGATCAGGGGACTTTGGTATACTCGATCAGGGACTTTGTTATACTCGATCAGGGGACTTTGTTATACTCGTCCAGGGGGCTTTGTTATACTCGATCAAGGGACTTTGTTATACTCGACGAGGGGCCTTTGTTATAGTCGAATCACCGGATTTTGTTAGACTCAAACAGAGGACTAAGTTAAACTCGACCAGGGGACTTTGTTATAATCGATCAGGGGACTTTGGTATACTCGATCAGGGACTTTTTTATACTCGATCAGGGGACTTTGTTATACTCGATCAGGGGACCTTTGTTATACTCGATCAGGGGACTTTGTTATACTCGACCAGGGGCCTTTCTTATACTCGATCACCGGACTTAGTTATACTCGATAAGGGGTCTTTGTAATACTCGATAAGGGGAATTTGTTATACTCGATAAGGGGACTTTGTTAGACTCGAACAGGGGACTTTGTTATACTCGACCAGGGGACTTAGTTATACTCGATTAGGCGGCTTTGTTATACTCGATCAGGGAACTTTGTTATACTCGATGCGGGGCCTTTGTTATACTCGATCAGGGGCCTGTGTTATACTAGATCACGGGACTTTGTTATACTCGATGACGGGCCTTTTCTGGACTCGATCAGGGGCCTTTGTTATACTCGATCAGGGGACTTTGTTATACTTGATCAGGGTACTTTCTTATACTCGAGCAGGGGGCTGTGTTATACTCGATCAGGGGACTTTGTTATACTCGATGAGGAGGGTTTGTTATACTCGATCAGGGGACTTTGCTATACCTGACCAGGGGACTTTGTTATACTCAACAAGAGGACTTTGTTATACTCGATCAGGGGACTTTGTTATACTCAATCAGGGGACTTTGTTATACTCGATTAGGGGCCTTTGTTATACTCGATGAGGGGCTTTGTTATACTCGACCAGGGGACTTTGTTATACTCGATCAGGTGACTTTCTTATACTCGAGCAGACGACTTTGGTATATTCGATCAGGGGATATGTTATACTCGACCAGGGGCCTTTGTTATACTCGATTAGAAAGCTTTGTTATACTCGACCAGGGGACTTTGTTATACTCCACCAGGGACTTTGTTATACTCAACCAGGGGATATGTTATACTCGATGAGGGGACTTTGTTATGCTCGGTTGAGGGGTCTTTGTTATACTCGTCCATTGGGCTTTGTTATACTAGGATCAGGGGTCTTTGTTATACTGGGCTTGGAGACTTTGTTATACTCGATCAGGGGATATGTTATACTCGATCAGGGGACTTTGTTATACTGGACCAGGGGACTTTGTTATACTCGATCAGGGGACTTTGTTAAACTCGATCAGGGGACTTTGTTATACTCGTCTAGGGGTCTTTTTTATACACGATCAGGGGACTTTGTTATACTCGATGAGGAGGCTTTGTTATACTCGATGTGAGGACTTACTCGACCACGGGACTTTGTTATACTCGATGTGGGGACTTTGTTATACTCGTCCAGGGGACTTTTTTATACTTGACCAATGGAC
>NW_024753795.1:0-9165 GCF_018991925.1 Homarus americanus | reverse complement strand
TCATTGTGCTTCGTTCAGTTACGTATTGCTCTCTCATGCGCCAACACCTCAACACTCCACCACACATATAACCCTCCACCACTCTCCACCACACATATAATAGCAAAGCCTCACCACTCTCCATCAAACAAATAGCAACCTCACCACGCTGAACCACACATATAACACAACCTCACCACTTACCACACATAACCACAACCTCACCTCTCCACCACATACAACAACAACCTCACCAGTCTCCATCACACATATAACCTCACCACTCGCCACCACACATATAGTACAATCTCACCACTCTCCACCACACATGGCACAACCTCACCCTCCACCACATATATATAGCAAAACCTCACACTCTCCACCACACATATAACCATAACCTCACTCCACACATAAAACCTTGACCTCCTGCCTCCAACACACATATAATATGCAACCTCACCACCCCTCCGCGTTGTATATCCATACCACTCTCCACCACACATATAGCCATCACGCACACTTCACTCTCCATCACACATAACAAAAACCTCACCACTCTCCACCACTAACCCACAACCTCACCACTCCTCCAACACATAACCTCACCACTCTCCACCACATATTACCTCACACAACTCTCCGCACACATAACTCACTACTCACAACCATATAAAACCACACCCACCACTCTCCACCACACACAACACAACCTCACCACTCTCCACCACACACATAACCAGCCCACCACTCTCCATCACACATAACCACAACCTCACCACTCTCCACACACATATAACACCAGCATACTCACCACATACAACAACCTCATACATTACATACAACCACAACCTCACCACTCTCCACGCCACGACCACAACCTCACCATATCATCACACTTATAACCCCGACTCACCCCTCTCTGCCGCACATATAGCCACAACCTCACCACTCTCCACGCATCAGCACGGCTCTTATACTTACACATCTAACCACAACCTCAGCACTCTCACCACACACATCCCCAACCACAACCTCCACTCTCCACCACACATAAACCACAACCTCTCCACCCACCCCCATAACCCCACCACACCCACCACCACATAACACAACCCACCCACCACTCTCCAACCAAACATATAACCTCACCACTCTCCACCACACAAAATGCAAACTCCACACACTCCACCACACATAACAACCCCACACAACCACTCAGCACCTCTCCTCACATGTATAAACCCACACCCCACCCCCACCCACGCAAACCACTCTCCACCACCATACATATAACCTCACCACTCCTACACACAAACCTCACCACTATCACAACACGTATAACCAACCTCCACCACTCACCATACACATATAACCTCAACACTCTCCACCACACATATAACATCACCACTCCACCACACACAATATAACAAAGCCTCACCACTCTCCATCCATACAAACACAACCTCACCACGCTGAACCACACATATAACCACAACCTCACCCACTCTCCCACCACAACCACAACCTCACCACTCTCCACCACACATACAACAACAACCTCCACCGATCTCCATCACACATATAACCTCACCACCCCGCCACACACACATATAATCACAATCTCACCACTATACACACATAACTACAAGCCACACCCTCCACCACAAATAGCAAAACATCACCACTCTCCACCACATATAACCATAACCTCACCACTCTCCACCACACATAAAACATGACCTCACCAATCTCCAACACACATACCATAACACCCATCACACCATTCATATATCCATACCACTCTCCACCACACATATAACCATAACCTCACCACTCTCCAGCACATAACAAAACCTCACCACTCTCACCACACACATAACCACAACCTCGATTCACCATCACATAGAACTCCTGCTCCCACACATATTACCTCACCACTCTCACCACTCCACTTATAACCACAACCTCACCACTCCTCCACCAGCTATCACCACAACCTCGACACTCCCCCTACATATATAACCACAACCTCACCACTCTCCCACCACATATAACCTCACCCACTCTCCACCACACACATAATCCTCACCACACTCCACCACCACATATACCACAACCTCACACCACTCTCCACCAAACATACCTCACCACTCACCACACACACATTACAAACTCACCTCTCCACCACACATATACACAACCTCAGCACTCTCCACCACATATAACCACAACCGCACCACTCTCCACCATACATATAACCTCACCACTCTCCACCACACATATTACCTCACCACTATCCGCCACACGTATAACCACAACCTCACCACTCTCCATCACACATATAACCTCAAACCCTCCACCACACATATAACCTCACACTCTGCCACACACATAACCACAACCTCACCATTCCCAGCCACACAGCACAACCTCACCCTCCGCCACACATATAATCACAACCCACCTCTCCATCACACATATAACAACCTCACACTCTCCACCAATACATATAGCCAACCTCACCACTCGCCATCACATTTGACCATACCACTCACACATATAACCACAACCTCACCACTCCTACCCACACATGTTCATTAACTTATTCTGTATTTTTTCATAATTCAGGCCTATTACAAACCTGTCCCCTACAGCTCGGTTCAAGATCTGTCCAAAGTTACAGTGAATGGATAACTTCTTCAAAGCTACTATATAATTACTTACTGATTCATCTTTACCTCTATCTCTGGTACCATATCTGTAACTTTCAGTGATCTCAAGTGGAGCAGGATCAAAATGTTGCTTCAGAATCTTGGTAATCTGAATCAGTAAGGAGTCCTTGGGTTTGTCTGGAGGAAGCAGATTGACCAGAGTAGAATAAACATTAGTTCCTACCTCTGTCAAAAAGATTGCTTCCCTTTTCTCTTGAAAGGCTTTCTTCTTCTGAGCATTACCACCATCGTCCATTAATTCATTTGCCAGAAAAAAGAAGTCCATTCTCTCACAATATGATGTGAAATCTTCCTTGTCTGCATCATACTCCCCCAATCATCCGATGTATCCACTGACGCCAGCCATGATTGCTCTCTTCACTTAAATTCTCCAGGTTCAGAGTAGCCTTCCCTTCAGTGGTCACTATCCTCTCTTCAAGGACTTCACCAACACTTTGTGAATCCCATCCTCATCGCCAGTGTAGTATCTTGGGTTATTTAAAGAGAGAATGACAAGCACATGGTCGGTCTGGCTGGGCGTTTATTCTCTGTTCTTGTTTACAACGTGCCTAACACATTTCGTGTTTACACAGGCCTAAACACTTTCTGACTTTGGTAAGAAGTAACATAATATATAATATATATATATATTCAATAAAGGCACCATATAAACAAACATATATATAACACTCACCACTCTCCATCACACATATAACCAAAACCTAACCACTCTTCACCACACACATAACCACAACCTCACCACTCTCCACATATAACCAAAACCTCACCAGTCTCCACGACACATATAACCACAACCTCACCACTCTCCGCCACACATATAACCTCAACCTCACCACTCTCCATCACACATATAACCATACCATGACCAATCTCCACCACACATATAACCACAACCTCACCACTCTCCACCACACATATAACCACAACCTCACCACTCTCCACCACACATATATCCACAACCTCACCACTCTCCACCACACATATAACCACGACCTCACCACTCTCCACCACACATATAACCACAACCTCACCTCACTCTCCGTCACACATATAGCCACAACCTCACCACTCTCCATCACACACATATAACCTCACCACTCTCCATCACACATATAACCACAACCTCAACACTCTCCACCACACATATAACCACAACCTCACCACTCTCCACCATACATATAACCACGACCTCACCACTTTCCACCACACATACAACAACAACCTCACCACTCTCCACCACACATATAACCAACACCCTCTCCTCACTCCACCACAAATATAACCACAACCTTACCACTCTCCATCACACATATAAGCACAACCTCACCACTCTCCATCGCACATATAACCACAACCTCACCACTCTCCATCACACATATAACCTCACCACACTCCACCACACATATAACCACGACCACACCACTTTCCACTACACATATAACCACAACATCACCACTCTCCACCACTCATATAACCTCACCACAGTCCACCACACATATAACCACGACCTCACCACTCTCTGCCACACATATAACCACAACCTCACCACTCTCTACCACACATATAACCTCACCCCTCTCCATCACACATATAACCACGACCTCACCACTTTCCACTACACATATAACCACAACATCACCACTCTGCACCACACACATATAACCTCACCACACTCTACCACACATATAACCACGACCTCACCACTTTCTGCCACACAAATAATCACAACCTCACCACTCTCCACCACACATATAACCTCACCCTACCTCCATCACACATATAATCACAACCTCACCACTCTCTATCACACATATAACCACACCACTCTCCACTACACATATAACCACAACCTCACCACTTCCACCACACATATAACCACAACCTCACCAATTTCCACACATATAACCACAACCTCACCACTTCCACCACACATGTAACCAAAACTCACCACTTCCCGCCACATATATGTTCCATAACCTTGCCCCACTCTCTGCCACACATATAACCACAACCTCACCATTCTCTGCCACACTTTGAACCACAACCTCACCACTCTTCACCACACATATAACCACAACCTCACTACTCTCCACCACACATATAACCACAACCTCACCACTATCCGCCACACATATAACGACAACCTCACCCCTCTCCATCACACATATAACCACAACATCCCCACTCTCCGCCAAACGTGTAGCCACAACCTCACAACTCTCCATAACACATATAACCACAACCGCACCACTCTCTGCCACACATATAACCACAACCTCACCACTTCACCACACACAACCACAAATTCACCACGCTATATATAACCACACATCACCACTCACCACACAAATAACCACAACCTCACCACCTCTGCACCACACAGTTAACCCCAGCCCTCTCCATCACACACATAACCATACCATGACCAATCCTCACCACACATATAACCACAACCTCACCACTCTCCACCACACATATGCACAACCTCACCACTCTCCACCACACATATAACCACAACCTCACCACTCTCCACCACACATATAATCACAACCTCACCACTCTCCACACACATATAACCACAACCTCACCACTCTCCACCACATATATAACCACAACCTCACCACTCTCACACACATATAACCACAACCTCACCACTCTCCACCACACACACATAACCATAACCTCCACCACTCTCACCCCATATAACACAGCCTCACCACTCCCACCACACATATAACCTCACCACTCTCCACCACACATATAACCACAACCTCACCCTCTCCACCACACATATAACATCACCACTCTCCACCACACATATAACCACAACCTCATCACTTTCCACCACACATATATACAACCTCACCACTCTCCACCACACATATAACCACAACCTCACCCTCTCACCACACATATAACCATAACCTCACCACTCTCCATCACATATATAACACACCACTCTCCCCACACATATAACCACAACCTCATCACTCTCCATCACAAATACAACCTCACCACTCTCCACCACACATATAACCACAACCTCACACTCTCCACCACACACATATATACAACCTCACCACTCTCCACCACACATATAACCACAACCTCACCACTCTCCACCACACATCATATAACCTCACCACTCTCCACCACACATATAACCACAACCTCACCTCTCTGCCACCTTTAAACTAACCTCACCACTCTTCACCACACATATAACCATAACCTCACCACTCTCCACCACACATATATACAACCTCACCACTCCTCATACACATACACCACAACCTCCCCCTCTCCACCACACCTATAACCCCACCACATTCTCCACCACACATATAACCACGACCTCACCACTTTCCACCATACATATAACCACAACCTCACCACTTTCCACCACACATATAACCACAACCTCACCACTCTCCACCACACATATAACCATATCCTCACCACTCTGCACTACACATATAACCACAACGTGAGGATATGGTTTTATGTGTGGTGGCTAGTCGTGATCTAAGTGAGGTAACAGGTCTGTATGTGTGATGGAATATGAGGGTGTGGTTAAACAATAGATAGATGGTGAATCATGTTTATATGTGAGGTGGAATATATATTGGTGGAAGTGGTAGTGGCTGACAGGTCAATGTCACTATGTGTGGTGGTGTAGTGTGGTTATGTGTGGTGTGGAAGTAGTGAGGTTGTGGTGAAAAATGACTGGTTGTGAAGTTATGTTTGGCAGAAGTGGTGATGTTCATGTGTGGTGGAGGCGTGCGTGGTGAAAGAGCAGTGGGTGTGGTCTGTGGTGGACAGGTGTGGTGTGGTGTAGAGTGGTGAGGTGTGGTTATAGGTGTGGTGGAGGCCTGGTTGCATGTGTGTGAGCCAGTGCTGTGTGATGGAAATGGTGAGGTTAATATTCTTATGTCTCAATGATGTGAGAATAGTATGGTTGAGGTTATATGTGTGGTGAAGAATGGTGAGTTACATGTGATGAGGTGGTGGTGGAAGTGTGAGAGTGAGTTGTAGAGTGTGTGGTGGAAGTGTTCTGGTACATGTGTGAGTGGAGAGTGAGGTGTGGTTATATGTGTGAGAGTGGAGGTTGTGAATGGTGAAATGTGTGTGATGTTTAATGTTGAGGTTATAATAACAGTGATGGAAGGAAAATCATGTTGTGGTGGAAAGAAATTACTGGTATATATTGTGATCGTGGTGAGGTTGTGGAAGAGTGTGTGTGTGAAATGGTGTGGGCGTCTGTGAAATTATGTGATGGTGAGTCGTGAGGTGCAAAGCTGGTGGCTGGCTGTATATGTGTGGTGTGGAAGTGTGCGGTGTGATACCTATGTGGTGGAGAGTGACAGGCCTGTGTGTGAGCCAGGTGTGAACCTGTTGAAAGTGGTGTAGTGGCATGTGTGAAATTAATGATTGTGTGTGTGTGGTGTAGAGTAGTGAGGGTTATAGTGTGGTGGAAGTGTGAAGTGTGGTTATATGTGTGGAGTGGTGGAAGTGAGTGCTGTAGTGAGGTTATATGTGTGATGGAGAGTGGTGAGTTATAAGTAGTGGCGATAGTGGTGAGATGTGTGGTGGAGAGTGGTGAGGTTGTATGTATGGTGGAGAGTGCCTGTGTGGTTATATGTGTGGTAGAGTCTTGTGTGTTATGTGTGGTGGAAGTAGTTTTATTTATATGTGTGGTGAAATAGTGGTGTGGTTATGTGTGTGTGGAGAGTGGTAGTGTGGAAGTGTATGTGTGAGGTTATGGTTATGTGTGAGTGGTGAGAGTGAGGCCAATGTGATGGACAGTGGTGAGGTTACGGTTTTATGTGTGGTGGAAACTGGTGAGGTCGTGTTTATAAGTGTGGTGGGGAGAGGCGAGGTTATATGTGTGATGGAGATTTGTAAGGTTGTGGTTATATGTGTGATGGAGAGTGGTGAGGTCATGTTTATATGTGTGGTGGAGAGTGGTGAGGTTGCGGTTATATGTGTGATGGAGAGTGGTGAGGTTGTGGTTATATGTGTGGTGGAGAGTGGTAAGGATATATGAATGTTGGAGCGAGGTGAGGTTGTGGTCATGTGTGTGGTGGAGAGTTGTGAGGTTGTGGTTATATGTGTGGTGTGGAGAGTGGTGAGGTTGTGGTTATAGGTGTGGTGGATAGTGATGAGGTCATATGTGTGGTAGAGAGTGGTGAGGTTGTGGTTATATGTGTGATGGAGAGTGGTGAGGTTGTGGTTATATGTGTGGTGGAGAATGGTGTGGTTGTGGTTATGTGTGTGGTGTAGAGTGGTGAGGCTATATGTGTGATGTGAGAGTGATTATGTTGTATGAGTATGTGTGTGGTGAGAGTGGTGAGGTTATATGTGTGGTGGAGAGTGGTGAGGTTATATGTGTGGTGGAGAGGTTATAGGTGTGTGGTGGGAGAGTGGTGAGGTTATATGTGTGGTGGAGAGTTGTGAGGTTATATGTGTGATGGAGAGTGGTGAGGTTGTGGTTATATGTGTGATGGAGAGGGGTGAGGTCATATGTGTGTTGGAGAGTTGTGAGGTTGTGGTTATGTGTGTGGTAGAGAGTGTTGAGGTCGTGGTTATATGTGTGGTGGAGTGTGATGAGGTTATATGTGTGGTGGAGAGTGGTGAGGTTGTGGTTATATGTGTGGTGGAGAGTGGTGAGGTTGTGGTTATATGTGTGGTGGGGAATGGTGAGGTTGTGGTTGTATGTGTGGTGGAGTGTGGTGTTGTTGTGGTTATATGTGTGATGTTGAGTGTTGAGGTTATATGTGTGATGGAGAGTGGTGAAGTTGTGGTTATATGTGTGATGGAGAATGGTGAGGTCATGTTTATATGTGTGGTGGAAAGTGGTGAGGTTGCGGATATATGTGTGATCTAGAGTGGTGAGGTTGTGGTTATATATGTGGTGGAGAGTGGTGAGGGTATGGTTATTATGTGTGGTGGAAAGTGGTGAGGTCGTGGTTATATGTGGTGTGGAGAGTGGTGAGGTTGTATGTATGATGGTGAGTCGTGAGGTTGTGGTTATATGTGTGGTGGAGAGTTGTGAGGTTGAGGTTGTATGTGTAGTGTGGAGAGTGGTGAGGTTGTGGTTATATGTGTGGTGGAGAGTGATGAGGTTATGTGTGGTAGAGAGTGGTGAGGTTGTGGTTATATGTGTTGTGAAGAGTGGTGAGGTTGTGGTTATCTGTGTGGTGGAGAGTGGTGTGGTTGTGGTATTTGTGTGGTGTAGAGTGGTGAGGTTATATGTGTGATGGAGAGTGGTGAGGTTGTATTTATAAGTGTGGTGGAGAGTGGTGAGGTTATGTGTGGTGGAGAGTGGTGGTGAGGTTGTGGTTATATGTGTG
The DNA here is from genome assembly GCF_018991925.1 of Homarus americanus. Lineage (NCBI taxonomy): Eukaryota > Metazoa > Arthropoda > Malacostraca > Decapoda > Nephropidae > Homarus > Homarus americanus. Next base: position 98 of record NW_024753795.1, on the reverse strand, counting down.
GTGCAGAGTGGTGAGGTTATATGTGTGGTGGAGAGTGGTGAGGTTATATGTGTGGTGGTGAGTGGTGAGGTTATATGTGTGGTGGAGAGTGTTGAGGT
>NW_024753794.1:22500-29664 GCF_018991925.1 Homarus americanus | reverse complement strand
CTATTTCACCACTCTAACCCCATTACTACTGTTTGCAACCTAAGTCATAAGTCACTCTTGTAGTTCATTTTGATGAGAGAGAGAGCCATGGTTATGTTTATCTGATAAATATGTGTTTCCTGAGTTAGTCTATAGTGATGATATTTTAGAAATAATATTGATGACGTCGGTAAAAGAATATATATACATAACAGAGACAGCAAAGGTGTAGAGATGATGGTTTAACTTCTTGAGGACGATGGTTTAACTTCTGCAGGACGATGGTTTAACTTCTTGAGGACGATGGTTTAACTTCTTGAGGACGATGGTTTAACTTCTGAAGGACGATGGTTTAACTTCTGAAGGACGATGGTTTAACTTCTGAAGGACGATGGTTTAACTTCTGCAGGACGATGGTTTAACTTCTGAAGGACGATGGTTTAACTTCTTGAGGACGATGGTTTAACTTCTGCAGGACGATGGTTTAACTTCTGGAGGACGATGGTTTAACTTCTGCAGGACGATGGTTTAACTTCTGCAGGACGATGGTTTAACTTCTGGAGGACGATGGTTTAACTTCTGAAGGACGATGGTTTAACTTCTGCAGGACGATGGTTTAACTTGAAGGACGATGGTTTAACTTCTGGAGGACGATGGTTTAACTTCTTGAGGACGATGGTTTAACTTCTGGAGGACGATGGTTTAACTTCTGGAGGACGATGGTTTAACTTCTGCAGGACGATGGTTTAACTTCTGCAGGACGATGGTTTAACTTCTGCAGGACGATGGTTTAACTTCTGAAGGACGATGGTTTAACTTCTGCAGGACGATGGTTTAACTTCTGAAGGACGATGGTTTAACTTCTGGAGGACGATGGTTTAACTTCTTGAGGACGATGGTTTAACTTCTGAAGGACGATGGTTTAACTTCTGGAGGACGATGGTTTAACTTCTGCAGGACGATGGTTTAACTTCTGCAGGACGATGGTTTAACTTCTTGAGGACGATGGTTTAACTTCTGCAAGACGATGGTTTAACTTCTGAAGGACGATGGTTTAACTTCTGAAGGACGATGGTTTAACTTCTGCAGGACGATGGTTTAACTTCTGGAGGACGATGGTTTAACTTCTGAAGGACGATGGTTTAACTTCTGGAGGACGATGGTTTAACTTCTGGAGGACGATGGTTTAACTTCTGGAGGACGATGGTTTAACTTCTTGAGGACGATGGTTTAACTTCTGCAAGACGATGGTTTAACTGCTGAAGGACGATGGTTTAACTTCTGAAGGACGATGGTTTAACTTCTGGAGGACGATGGTTTAACTTCTGGAGGACGATGGTTTAACTTCTGGAGGACGATGGTTTAACTTCTGGAGGACGATGGTATAACTTCTGCAGGAGAAAGTAATCGCCGCCTTTCTTTAGAACTTTTTCTTATTTTCTCCATCTTGCTCCTCTTCCTCTCTCCTCTCCCTCCATCTTGCTCCTCTTCCTCCCTCCTCTCCCTCCATCTTGCTCCTCTTCCTCTCTCTTATCCCTTCCTTTCTCTCCCTCCTTCCTGCCCCCCACTTCTTCTTCCCCTCCTTCCCCTCCCTCCTTTTCCAACCCTCTCCCTCTCCCTCCCTCCCCTTTCTCTACACAAGCCTCCCTTTCCTCTCCCTCCCTATCCCTCTCTCCCTCTCAGCTCACTCCTTCACTATTATTTCTTTCAACATAAGTGGGATTTTTTTCTCGAGATCTTTTCTGACTTTTATTCTACAAAATTTGCTGTTAAACATTTGAGTGACTAATGAATAAGCAGTGACCTTCATCTTGTTTATTCATTTGGGTTCATTTTTTTAGTGTTTTATTTTTATTTTGTTATTCACTAATAATTTCTTATGCTAGGTAGAGTAACGTGTGTGTGTGTGTGTGTCCTCACCAACACCTAGTGATCGGTAAGCTGTATCAATAGTCTCCTCACCACGTCCACTCGTGTAGATATAATGAGTAATGAACACTTTCAGCAATTAGGATACAAAGGTCAAAGTCATCAGAAGGTCATTAATTCTATTTCTCCTCGTAACTCCAACATGAAGGATGTCATTTGTTGCATTACAATTATCGACAAAAGGAATATGAAAATAATTAGTTTTTTTATGTTTTTGTCACGTCAGAGACTAATGTTGACTAAGATGGCTTTAGTGTCATAATGTTTACATGTTTATCAAAATAAATCACCTGTAGTCATTAAAGGTTGATACATTTTAGGCACCTTTATAGGTCAAAGGTTATGGTGGCACTGTCCGAGATAGGAACAAAGTGTTAATTAAGTATCTTAGAAACTGTTGGATAAAAACAGTTATAGTGTAGAGACTTTTGTTACTGTTGTGAGTCAGCGAATCAGTTCCATATTTCTCCATTACTGAGTCATCAGAGTCAGTACCAATTAACTCGGCCAGTAACTGACTCAGCCACAACAACGAAGCCGAATAAAAATTTAAAGTTCTTAACACGATGTAAACATAGAACAGATGAAACAAATTACCTACAATATATCTAACAAAAACAAAAACATGTTACCCCAAAACTAAAAGAAGTAAAAAACACAAACCATATCTTTTTCAGAATAGTGAAGATCTTTTTTTCATATTGTTTCATATTGCTGGGGAGTTCTGCTCCCGCTGGGACAATGGCTTTCACTTGAAAAGAAAAATATGAAGAAAAAAATATATTAGACAACTCTCTTCCCCATGTAGTGTACAGTACGTAATGTGTGTGTGTGTGTGTGTCATATTCTCCAGTCATCGATATATCACATTGTATATACAGTACAACTATGTAACTGTGTATCAATCTGTTTATGTTTTCATCTTCATTTCCACCTATTAATTAAGACCATTTATCTCTTCTATTTCTAACTACCTGTACATTATGCATCATTATACATCACGTATCTCAATGTGTCTCTCTGCTCGATTACCATTATCATCATCATCATCATCATAAGAGGACCTTCAATCAGTAAGCTATATGATACACTCCAGGTAAAGTAATTAAGTTATGAACACTAATGTTTGATACAAGCAGAAGTAATAACAAGGGCAGACACATGGACTTGTTACGTCTTAACTCATAACCAGACAACACGAGTATAAATATTGGGATCACTAGTGGAAGGTAAACATTATTGGAACGTAGAGTGTGAAAATCAGACCCGATTACATAAAGTCTTCTAAAAAAAACTTAACCTACTTGTTCCTTAGGATAATCCAGTATCAGTAACGTCAGTACCAGGTCAAAGGTCAAATGTGGTAGACGGAGAGGAGAGGTTGATGAATCGTATAGGAATGTGGTAGAGAGCGAGAGAGGTAAGGGAATAGAGAAGTTGAACTTTTAACCTTTAAAAACGACAAAACAAGAAAGAAAATTGTTTAATATTTCCTGACGACTCAAGGCATGGTAACAAATACATGACCTAATTATTATTACATGTGTTTCAATAAATTAATTTGGTTACGAAAGACAGTAGAAGATAATTGCAGTCTTTCTACACAACGAAGAAATAAGATACGTCATAATATAATATAGTAACTGTAGCAGATATAACACTCATGGTCTTGTTAATATATAAAACGTCACACACAGAGGAACTGGCAACGGAGCAGTGTGATGCGAACGAATACTCATCAAAAAAAAAGATTGTAAGGATATTAATGTGAATATCGGTCAACGTTACTGCTGATGGTTGATGAAGATGTGTTAATATCTTCTTTACGAGAGCAGAAATCTATAGTGATAGGAGTATCCATTCAAATACCAGAATACAATAGGGAAATTAGTTTCGAATGAACAAATGCTTTATATATGAGTAATGGCAACAGTACGACGAAAATGATTAATGGCAACAATCGCTTATGTATGCAGGCTGTCTCGTATGGCCACCGCGTTGGTTATGGGGGTTACCTGCGCCGCCGCGATAATTGTAACGTCATCTGCCGGGGTGATCCTCCGAGGGGCTCCTGCTCTCCCTACCAACACAATACAACACACTCATATTCAGAATGATTATGACACTCTAGGTTACCTTAACTGTATACTTACATCTTCAATATAAACTTGGTTAGAAATTATATGCCAGCTTCCATAACTCTACAACATAATCTACACAATAGTTTCAAAAGAAGGTTACAGTAGTGATTAATTATTATTTCCAGATAGATCACCAATTTTAATAATATCAAAATTTAGCCTTAACCATACATAACTACCCACAAATAGTGATGCTGAATTTGGCTGTTAATAAACCTAGGTTAGGATTCCTCTATCTGCCTCTATAAATATTAATATGAAGTTCCGTGGTCGAGCTTTTCCGAATCTTTACCTAAACTTTGAACAAGATGCAGGTCTCTCATTCTCTATCCTTCAATGCTGCTATGTTCCGCTCCTTTGTTGAGAGTTATAACTTACCAAAGACGTTAAGGTTACCGCTCTCCTCTTATCCAGTCCATCACAGTTGTGGGGGACAGGCCAACTTCATGTGCCATACCCCATATAGAGAGACCATTATCACGGAGCCATAATGAGATTTCTGAGCACCAACTTCTCGTCTCTCCGATTCATGTTGGCTTGGTGGAGCTTCTGATCACTCTCACCAGCGGCAAATAAGAACACCACCTCGGTGAAACACACACACACACACACACACAAACTGTATATATAGCTAGAGTATTATACGATAAACTTCAAGTAATGAATACACTGAAGACTCTTGATATATGAGCTCTGTTCACCTACTTCTTATAGTGTTCATTCGAAACCAATTTCCCTATTGTATTTTGATATTCTCATAGATACTCCTATCACTATGGTTTCTTCTCTCGTCAGCAGGATATTCATATTAATATCCTTCCCATCTCCTTTTGATGAGTATTCGTTCGCATCACACTGCTCCCTTCACCGCCAGTGTACCACAAACTTCTGAACGGAACTGTACGTCTGTTTGTTGTGTTTGTTATATGGTGGTTTGTATGTGTGTGTGTGTGTTTGTTTATTGTTAGATTGAATGTATATGCTCTTCAGTTTTCAGAAATGTGTGTATGTGTGGTGGGGGGGGGGGGTGGTATTATATACACAAATGAAACAAAAGCCATTCATTATAGTAAAGAGAAAATTTTACCAATGGAGAATTTTAGTTTTAATTATGTTAGTTTGCCAGAAAATAAAATTAAGTTAGGTTAAGTTTATTCAAGGATAGAATGTCCAATTTAATGTTTAATCCCGGACAGAGATCGCCAATTCAATAGTCTCCCGGACAGTCAACAAATTTTAATTTCACGTGACTACAAAACGTTACCTGAATTCTGGATTTTATTGTCTGTTCTCGAGGAGTTTGGATAACGTTAGAACCTTTTTGTAGTAGAGGCGTCTCTCAGTCGACGCCATTAACCCCAAGGCTTCGCTTCACGTCATAATTATGAAGTTTTATGATTTTGCTGTATTATTTGAATTACCAAACAAGCTAGGCTAGATTATGTTGCAGGGAAGGAATCTATATTTAACGAGCTCACACATCCGAGTCTCCTAGTCTCAGTGTCACTCCCAGTAGCTCCTCAGCCGTAGTGATGTACTTGCCGCGCCTCACGTGTTTCTCCTCCCCATACCCCAAGTGTAGTACGGGGCTCTTCATCATTATATTATAAATAGTAATAACATAAGACATGGGTCGAGTACCTCACTGCTTACAAATCAATGTTGTTTACCTCTCGTACTGCCAACCTCACCCCACTGCCTCACACACACACACACACACACACACACACACACACACACACGTGGTTAAAACATGTAGTTATTTACTGTTTATATCATGCAATACCTGTTAGTAGGATTACAATTTTATTTATTTATTTAAGTATTTATTTATTTAAACTCCCAAATACATCATGGTGTGTGCCACATGGTAAGTAAGTACACATGGTAGACTACTTTATAAACAATATTATAAAAAAGTGATTTACGTTAAAAAAAATAAAACCCAACACCAAAATAACTAAGGAACACAAAGTAAATGGGACAACATAATGTGAGCCATCGACCACCACTAACTGTACGTGTCCTGTGACTGACCAAGTGAACTGAACGACTGTGGAATGCTGGGAAGTTGGTTCTTTTTCCTCCAGGGATTTCCATCGTCAGGCAGCAGCTGGAACTATTTACACTTGATCACCTACCATCTGTGGTGACTTGTAATTGTCTTGTCAACCAGCTAAGGGAGAGATGTAAAGGGTGTAAATGGCTCTGGATCGAATGGATGGTCGCCCTTAAGGAACACTCACACTATATCAACTAGAACACCAAAGGAAATAAAAGTACTAATGTAACTTATTCCAGGGGAAACTATGATATTAGTTATAATGTTTACTCCTCTATCTGGCTGTCTGTTTTAATGTTTGTCTTCAGTTTTATAAATTACTTATTGTCAGAAGAAAAACGTAATAATTATTTTCCTCTTTATTTCATCCACCATTTTATCTATTTTTATAAGAGTAAAACAGTGACTCTTCCGCTGTGTTTCTCCCTCTAGTGGCCATAAAATAGATCCAAACTCCTGCAGGTCGCCTTAATGTGTGTCTGGGTGACCCTCACAGCCACCATGCTCCCCAAGAGGCCGCTACTTCCACACTAACACCTGGCTCTCTGGGGTGAAACAGGGCCACTATGGCCTGAAACTGGGCCACTGTGGCTCAACCGGTATGCAATGGCCTGAAAGTAGCTTAGTCCCTTAGACCACAGTGGCTAATGAGACAACCAGACAAACAGGTTAAGGGTTGGAGACAGAGCGAGGAGACCAGTGTTGGCTGATTGAACGTTAAGCTAGACTGAACAAGCTAATGAACTTATGTTTGTTTATTTAATACATGTGTGTGTGTGTGTGTGTGTTTGTGTGTGTGTGTGTGTTTGTGTGTGTGTGTGTTTGTGTGTGTGTGTGTGTGTGTGTGTGTGTGTGTGTGTGTGTGTGTGTGTGTGTGTGTTTGTGTGTGTGTGTGTGTGTGTGTGTGTGTTGTGTGTGTGTGTGTGTGTGTGTGTGTGTGTGTGTGTGTGTGTGTGTGTGTGTGTGTGTGTGTGTGTGTGTGTGTGTGTGTGTGTGTGTGTTTGTGTGTGTGTGTGTTTGTGTGTGTGTGTGTTTGTGTGTGTGTGTGTGTGT
>NW_024753794.1:0-20000 GCF_018991925.1 Homarus americanus | reverse complement strand
AAAACCTTCATACTTCAAATATCTTCAGTAATTGGCCAAGGGGATCTCCAGTTACTCAGAATAGGTAAAGAAAAAAACACACTCAGATATTCCAGACTGGCTATAACTCTCGAACTGGCTATAAAATGACACCACAACTCCCAGATGTTTCAGACAGGTTATAAATACACAAAAACTGCCGGATCTTTCGGATTAAAGTTTTTTATACGCCGTAACTTCCAGATCTCTCAGACTGGCTATAAAGAGACGCCGTAACTCCCAGACCCAGCAGACTGGCTATAAAGTGTCGCCCAAATATTCCAAAACAACAAACTTTCAGCCACTGAGAGTTTCTTCTATGTCAAATAACACCCATCAGTTCTTTTTACTACAAATATATTCAGCCATTTAACAAGAGAACAACACCTCGATAAATAAACGTAAGAATAATACTTATCTGATGGTTCCTTGGGCATTTTAATTGTTAAAAAAATTGATGATGAAAAAAAAAATCGCCAGTGTATTATAGAGTCCGAATTTTTTTTTTTTTTAACTCAGCCGTAACATCAGGACCCAGAAGACAAGAGGGGATAAAAAAAGTCAAATAAACACCAAGCCAACTGACGTTACAACACACGCCATGAGTTCGTGATGTAAATAAATGCTTACAAAAACACGCCCAGACATATATATTTATTCAGTAGAGCGGCTATAAAAACTCGCCACGACTCCTGGTGTGTTAGACTAGAGAAGATAAAGCCTCCAATAAGAGGCTTTAATTGTTACTCTGGGGAGGTAACGTTACTGCAGTACTCGTCTAGCTCACGACACTTTCCCTTACACAGTAATTATAAGGGAAGAAAGTGAAATATTTGTGTGTGTGTGTGTGTCTTGCGCATACAAACTCACAAAATCCCTTTCTCAATACTAAACCAACACACAGGGTGAAAGGAAACATAAGAGAACGTAAAAATGTACCACAAAAGCGATAAAAAACGCCATTACTTCCTGATCTTGATCATTGACAACCAAGACACGTCAATAAAACCTAAAGGTGACACGTCAATAAAACCTAAAAGTGTCAGATTCTCTACAACAAGTTAAACACAAGACCAGAAACTTGAATTAAAGTCAAAATGAAATAAAATTCAACTCTAAAACTTTCCGGGTCGCTCAGAGTAGATAAAACATTCCATAACACTCAGATATTACAGTCTGGCTATAACACTAAGCTGTAAATCTAGAACTGGCTATAAAAAGGCGCCACAACTCCCAGATCTCTCAGACTGGTTTTGAAGAGACGCCACAACTCCCAGATCTCTCAGACCCAAGATCTCTCAGACTGAAGAGTCCCAGATCTCTCAGACTGGTTATGAAGACGCCACAACTCCCAGATCTCTCAGACTGGTTTTGAAGAGACGCCACAACTCCCAGATCTCTCAGACTGGTTATGAAGGAACGCCACAACTCCCAGATCTCTCAGACTGGTTTTGAAGAGACGCCACAACTCCCAGATCTCTCAGACTGGTTTTGAAGAGACGCCACAACTCCCAGATCTCTCAGACTGGTTTTGAAGAGACGCCACAACTCCCGTACCCAGCAGACTGGCTATAAAAGGCCGCCTTTTTTATTTCACAGCAGCAAACTTTTACCTTCAAATATCTTCAGAAAATTAGCCATGTTTGACGATAAAAATCACACAGACATATTATGGAGTTCCTGGAGTCCCTATACAAACGTTAGGACCCAAAGGTGAATGAAAGTAAAAAGTAACATGTCAAACGTAGCCAATGGACTTTGAAAAGACGCGCTATGACTTCGTGTTTACAGAAAACTGACACTAAAAATCACGCCCAGGCATCCATATTCAGTAGAGCGGTTATAAGAACTCGTCACTACTCCCTCGTGTTAGACTGAAGGATATAGAGCCTCCAATTAGAGTCTGTTCATCCTCCACTCTTACCTGTGTCTCACCTGTTTCCCTGTGGTGAAAACACTATTGGAGTCAATATCTGAAGGCAAGAAATATGACTGAACAGCTTCATATTTTTCCCGCCTCTGTTGACGGTCGTGTAATATTTCAATGTGATTCTGATCTTTAAAAATGTAGTTTTGGCATAATATAGTATTACTGATACGTAATTTGTCTTAGTGTGGGTAAAAATAGATATATATCAAATGCATCCCCCGAAAGCGTGAATTTGCTACCAGTTAATTCATGTATAATACCTCTGATAAACTTCCTATGTGCTTATGTTTGAAATACTGAATGTATATATCTTTATATAATTTAGCTAAATATCTCTCTCGTCAGAAACGGTCATCCCAACGAATATGAATAAACTCATTTAGAAATACATCATTACTTCAGGACAAAATCGGACAGGTTTGCACCAGCCCATCAGGCGTCACTCTTGGGGAGGGGGCGGAGCATCTGTAGTGTGATCTTTCCTTGATCATATAAATTGATTGAAAAATGGACGATAAAAATCACACCGACGCGTCATCGATTTCGTAGAGACTTTATTACAAAATAAAAAAACTCAACCATTAGGCCAGGGCCCAGAAGGGAAGGGAGAAAAAACACCATCAAATTTAAACCCAGCCAACTAGTAATAAAAAAAAACACGCCGTTATTTCCATGTTCACTCCAGTAGTTATAAACACACGCCATGAATCGCTGATGTGTATGACTCGAGGATATAAACTTACAGTAAGTGTATGTCAGGCTCACAGACCTCCTCTCGCACTGTAATTGTTTCTGTCTGTGGCGTAACATTGCTTCAGTATATGTGTGTGGAAGTTCTCGTCTGGCCCATGGTGAAATTCTTGATACATTGTAAAGACGTGAGGTGTGTGTGTGTGTGTGAGTGTCAATAATCCAGTAGTGAGTAAAGTCCAACCAATATAAGAAATAAAAGAGCAAGAGAAAGAGAGACGAGGAGAGAAAGTAGAGAGTGAAAAGAAGAGATTGGGTGGAATACAGATGACGGATAAGAGAGAGAGAGAGAGAGATCCTTGCACCAGATGATGATGAACAATTGAACATTCTCGTAACTCTGTATAGAAACTGTTCACTACTAATCATTAATCCTATGTGGTTAAAAAAATACTACTACATATGATAATTTATACACCATAGTGACGAAGGCTTCTAACTTCTGACAATACCCCAGATAAATAAACAGTACATTGTGAGTGTTGGCCTAAATCAAGTTCTCTAGCTACCCGAGCCTTCCTCCTCCCTGGTTGCTTATACACTGTCAGTAACGCAATGTGGTGTGGTTGGAGGGCGCTAGTTCATATTAATCTAGACTGACAGGAGATACAGGAAGACCGTAACACTGTTTGGATTCTCTGATGTCTGGGAGTAATAGACTGTTATTGTTGTGGTACTGATAGTGCTCTGTTTTTGGGTCTGCCTGTCTGTCTGTCTGTCTTGCTTTAGACACGTAAACATAAACACCAGGATTTTGGACACATTTAGCTGTAATGGAAACACGTGTGGCTGTATCAGAGTGCTGGAAGGATCTGTTTTGACTAACACACTGAAATATATTGTCTGGGTGATGCGTTGTTTGCTTTAAGTAATGACTATGAACCATGGACGAGAATTATGTGTACATTTTACTCCTGCTAGGGCCGCCTGTGGCTGTCGCAACTAGATAGAACTGATCACACTGTTACTCTACAAGTGAAGATAATTGATTACAGTTCTTGATAGGTTTCCATAATGATTGACACGATATACAAAACTATCTTCTGATTGATGCAATTACGTTATTTAGTTCTGAGGTAATTAAGTAAATATATGCAGTAATATAACATAGATCTAATGCTACTTAGTCTTATGTGAGGTAGTATAGACAATAAATAACAGTATGCTCACTCCAGTCACCAAGAACATGAACTATATACAGAGACTATAGCTGGAGTGAGTTTACCGCCAAGTGCTGTCAAGGTTCAGTGTTTACGTCCAACACGCCAGCAAGCCGAGAGCGATGGAGCAGTTACAGTAATTCCTTCCTTAATTGAAGCTTAAACTCGTAATTTTCCTGTTCAGCGATGTGAGTTAGGTCTCGTTGTACTAACAGATGTTTCTCTTAGTCATTATTGGTGGCTGACACTTATCCATTGGTGGCTGACCTGTGGTGTAATGGTCAGCGAGCGGACCCGGGTTCGATCCCCGGACAGGGTGAAACTATGGGCAAGTTTCTTTACGCCATTTGTCTCTGTCTTCCCAGCAGTAATTAGGGACCTGGATGTTAATCGATATACGGATCGTGTTCCGGGGTAATGGTTAGCCAGTGCAGTTGGCGAGTTGTCCGGTCTTCTCGGACTATTCCTTGACACTGGGTCATGCAACTTGTTAACCAAGGGTGTGGTTGTGTTGGCGACAGCTTCTACACCTTAAATAAATTCACGCCTAGGTGGCCCTTGGGCCGGCCATCCTCGTTTTCGAGGGGAAACCATTATTATTATTGTTGGCTGACATTCCATGGCCATTCCCTAGGGCACCCGCACCTCCCTACTAAATTTCAGCTCTCTATCTTCATGTCTGAGGAAATGCAGAAGAACCACCACACACACATACACAGCATAATAATAATAATAATAATAATAATAATAATAATAATAATAATAATAATAATAATAATAATAATAATAATAATAATAATAATAATAATAATAATAATAATAATAATAATAATAATAATAATAATAATAATAATAATAATAATACCTCAGTTACCTTCACAACCCGTTACCGTTACCGCCTCCAACCCCGTGTGACACAAAAGCCTCCACACACTCGCGCCAGCCATTTCGATCTTGAGCCTATTCTATGGTTGTATTTAACTAGTCCTTCATCTCCCTTCTTATAGTTGGGACCCATGTAGGCCCTGGTATTCCTCTGCTTCTCGTTTCGTCCACTTGACCGCTTCTCTCAATACTCTATCCTGACCCACACGCAGAACATGTTCCAGCCACCTCCGTCTATTCTCCATCAGCCAGAGAACATTTGTGACTTCCAGCAAAACTTACTAAAACCCTCAGTACCTCCAACTGCCTCACCTAACACAACAAGCCCATGATATTAGATAATTACTTAAGGATCATAATAAATAAAACATCATTTCACTCCGTATATGTGACATTTATCAGACATAGTTGGAGGCAGTAGTCACGATACTATGGGAGTTAATAACTGAGACGACTCATTAGGAGGGAGTGGATGTACTGTTAGGTAGTAGGGGAGTAAGTGTGTCGTTCTCAACACTCCAGTTCCTCCAAGTGGCACCCATTAAAAGCTATGTCAACTAGAGAGGCCCGGGGCATGAACCAGTGACCTTTAGGAGAGTAGGTGAGCACTCTAGCCACTCTGCAGCTAAACTCAACGCTCCCTAAATGAGATGTTTTATTAACCAGCTTATTTTTGTACGAGTTTATGTTGCATTTACAGGTTAGACTAACGTACTGTAGGTTACAATGAATTAAATTAGGTTTAGGTTAGGTTATGTTAGGTTAGGTTAGGTTTAGGTTAGGTTTAGGTTAGGTTAGGTTAGGTTAGGTTTACATACCCAGCCTCTGTACTGTAGTGTTAAACAGTATCTGAAGAGGAAGTGGGGTGAAGCTTGCTCTTTCTGTTACCTTTATATATGGGTAGAAGAAGGAGGGTAAGGGGGGGGTGGTAGGGAGCTGGGGGTAAGGGTAGAGAATGGGGGGGAGGAGAATGGGCCATGGGGAGGGGTATAGTAGAGGGTGGGGGAGAGGAAGGGAAGGTTGGATGAGGAGGGATGGGAGAAGTGGGAAGCAGGTGAATATAAAGGGGGGTGGGGTAAGTAGGGGTGGAGGGGGGGGGAGGTAAAGTAGGGGTGGAGGGAGGGGTGGGGGTAAGTAGGGGTGGGGAGGGGTAAGTAGGGGTGGAGGGGGAGGGGTAAGGGTAGGGGTGGGGGGGAGGGGTAGGGGTCACAGCTTCAGAGATTCATGGGTAATTATTTCCATAATTGGCAATTAATTTGGAGAATCATGAAACTGCTACACGTGTGAAGGTAATTTATGATACAACAAATATCTGGTAATTTTAGTGTCAATTTAGGGATTAAAGCTGAATTTTTCTGTTTGTCTCTCTGTCTGTCTCTCTGTCTCTCTCTGTCTGTCTGTCTGTCTCTCTCTGTCTGTCTGTCTGTCTCTCTCTGTCTGTCTCTCTGTCTCTCTCTGTCTGTCTGTCTGTCTCTCTCTGTCTGTCTGTCTGTCTCTCTCTGTCTGTTTGTCTGTCTCTCTCTGTCTGTCTGTCTGTCTCTCTGTCTGTTTGTCTGTCTCTCTCTGTCTGTCTGTCTGTCTCTCTCTGTCTGTCTCTCTGTCTCTCTCTGTCTGTCTGTCTGTCTCTCTCTGTCTGTCTCTCTGTCTCTCTCTGTCTGTCTGTCTGTCTGTCTCTGTCTGTTTGTCTGTCTGTCTCTTAGCCTGTGTGTTTGACTACGATTCGTGTCTCAGAGTCAGCACTGCCCACCTGGCCACAGAATAATAATGATATTTGCTGTAGTTACCTGCCTTACTCACACCTGTGCCACTAATACGAAGGTGAGAGGAAGGAAGGAGAATGTAGGGGGGAGATAGAGGGAGGAATGAGGAGAATGAGGAGGAGAGAGGGAAGGGAGGAGGATAAGTGACAAGAAGGATGGGAGGGTGAAGAGGGGGGTGAAGAACAGAGGAACAGAGATAAAGGTAGAGAGAGGAAGAACAGAAGTGAGAGAGAGAGAAAGAACGGAAGCCACACACACACTTAGTATAAGTGTGTGTGTGTGTGTGTGTGTGTTTTGTTACAGGAGCTTTGGCTATGCTAAGTAAACTCATTTGCATATCAAAGGGAAGTTTTGAGCATTATCCTCAGCCGTGTGTTTGGTTAATATTGAGAGTCACCATTATACACGGTGGCCATGGTGACTGTATGTATACCTTGAACACTTTATGAAGTTAGTGAAAGATGATGAAATAAGGTTATACACTGAGGATTACACTGATACAGTTCCTCTTGCGTTCAGACACAATCACCAGCACCACAGATCTCATGCCTGTTGCTGTCATTCCTCACTATAACGGGAAGGACCGTGGGAGTGTGAGAGAAAATGTTGTAACACAGATAGAGATTAATGAAGACATACTGAAAGATATTATATGAAAACATAAACTATGGGGAGGCGCTACCGATGGACCTACCAAGACCAATACACTGCACCCTGTGACTCCCGAGCAGACGGTAACGGCGACGGTAACGGCGACGGTAACGGCGACCTGGTAACAATATGTGACCTTGAAATCTCCAATAAAAGGGTGGCTACATCTTATTCAGGGGACACGCAGAATCCAGGGCCAGTCAGAGTCACACTCAGGCCGAGTCCCGGATCGGCAGGAGGACCTCTCTCCCCAGCTGCTGAGTCCACCATAGCTTACGCGTGAGTAACTGTCGGGGTGACTCTTTGGGGGAATACTGTAGTAGGAAGTGTACCTATCTCAGGTTTATGTCTTGGTGTTATGATATCGTGTGAGATGTGTCCCTGGTAACGACACTGTAATGACAATATGAATTTGACCCGTGTTCAGTCAGTTAACTAATAAATAGCTTCTACTGTACCTAATACCGGAGTTTGGAAGATTCCCCATAAGATCATGGCTATTATTGATAACTATTGGGCCACGCTACCAACTTTCTTCACTATACAGTCCTTCATACTATAACCCATTGCAATGGTGTCAGAGGGACCTATTATAATGGTACCAAAAGCATTCATTACAGTATTCCTTACATTATATCAGAGTACAAATAGAGTACTGTACAAACTCGAGTACAAGTAGAAACACGAGTACAGGTACAAACATTATTAATCAGGTACAAGTACTTAAAAAAAAGAGTCCAGCCTTCAAGAGAGTTCTACTGTGATGTATAATATACAGGATTATACAGTGAATATAGGTACTGTGCAATTAAGTGACTGCACAAGCACAAACACAGGTAAGCATACACAAACACACGCTCGTCTACAAACACAGACATTCAACCGGAGATACACCCACACACAAATTTACAAACACACAAACAGACATAAAATTGCAAATAATATAATGCACACTTACAGATACATACACACACGAAAATATACACACAAGCATAAACAAACGCATCAAACCGACACGTACCCGCTAGCCTACATAGCCACATATGCAAATTGATGTCAGGTAATTAATTAATGAGTTGCTACCGACTTGGACAGGTGGTACAGGTGTTTCAACTTGATGGAGTCGCTTGTATTACCAAAAATACACCAATGAGAACAAAGGTTGTTTAGGTATGACACGAACAGTGTAATTATTTGATCGAATTTGGCAAACTAGAGCAGATTTGACCGTAATGGCTATCGTTAGAGTTAATGATATCATGATTATAGGGTTGGTTGGTGGTCAAACAGGTACCGTGGGTGGACAGGTGAAGGTGTAATGTTGGTGGCTCTGTTGTGGGTTAAAGTTGTGCTGTAGAAAGTAAACACCTTCAACATGTGTTTAACAATGATCATCATATATTAGAATTACAGTTAATAGATAATATATAAAAGAAGCTGAATATTAATGTGTAGAAAGAATAATCTATTACACAATGATTAATTCTGACAAGACTAATTAGAGAGAAACACAACACGACTCACTATATCAGGTTTTAGTTCTGGTAATTGAAGAAGTTTAGGATATTAAGTTTCTCACGACATCTTCAATTAGTTAAGGGAAGTACAACGACAAGACACCGAGTTCACCACAACCCCAAGACACTTCCGACTGCCTCCTCCTCCTCCTCCCCCAGCAGGTTAGTATTATACCCTGCAGAGAGGACCTGCCTACGAGTGGCCACGTAATTAACTTCTGGTCGCCACGAGAATAAAAAAAACACATTGAGAACTTGAAGACTAAGACAAGGACGCTGAGGACTTTTACCGCAGTGGACAAGATCTTAATGACTGGTTCTACGAGTTCTTGGTGGCAGCAAGATCACCTGGGCTGGAAGGTTCATTAACAAAGGATGCAGTGACTGCCAGCTCGGTGTGTGTCTGTATATCTTTACTCGACGTTATCACCAACAAATGGACTATCTTCTCTGTGTTGTGCTGTTATATGTTTCACTACCTGACTTAACTTGAACACCTCTCTATGCTTAGTGTATTATGTTCCTGTGTTAATCTGTTTAAGACCGTCTGACTTTGCTAAGCATCGATCTGTACCCAAACACACACACGAGCATTCACAACCACAGGATAAAGTACCGGTGTACACAGATACACACATACACAACTCAAACATACATGAAACAAGTGCACATACAATGATATATATACAGTATATACATATATAACCCTTCACTAGCACAATACATTCACACATTCACAAACAACATACAAAATATCTCACACATACGGCCACATACTCAGATAACTTACACACACACACACACACAATTGTACTTCACATCATTAACACATAATAATCCTTAGCTTTTGAACACATGGTATATAAAAGAACGCTTACATATAAACACACAGGCACCCATACACACACATATACCACACATATATACACATAAACACCCACATATACCAACAAATACGGAAAAAAATACAAACTAATCAACACTAAAGGAAAAAATGACTTTCGTAAAAAACCTTAACTCAATATTATTAGTTTTTCCTTCGTCACTAAAAAAAAAATGTTACCCACTCCTAAAACGACGGTGATGATAACTCTGGTACCACACATACTGAAGATGACAAGACGAAAAATGGATAAACAGGTAAAAGAAAACGGAAGAATAATTGATTAAATAAGAAAAATGATAAAACAACACTGCCATTGTTGGATCTCTCTCTCTCTCTCTCTCTCTCTCTCTCTCTCTCTCTCTCTCTCTCTCTCTCTGTTACTTGCCGCTTGTGTGGAAGAGCCAATTAAAATCTAACAACAGCCACCGTGTATTCTCAAACTAAAATTCAAATCGCTTCGAAGTGTAGAAGATTTACCTACACGAGACAATTTTCTATGAACGTGTGAATAATTTCCCTTGTAAATAAATGGCGGGACATCTCTGCTCTCATGTTAACGTATGTAAAAGTTATTGGAGACACGACACTGAATAGTAAATCTTTGGTGCACAGGGAGATGATGTGGTCAGCAGGGTATCTACCATCTTCACGTCCCGAAACTACAAAATTGGGTACTTATTCACAGTTGGGTCGACTAAGGGTGCCCTGGGTGTGAATCAATGACTCTTAAGACTGGAGGGGGGGGGCACCATAGAGCCACACACACACACACACACACACACACACACTCACACACACACACACACACACACACAACAAATTCAACAAAATACACCCTCGTATATTCACACTTGCACACACACTCAAAATGTGTTCAAACTCGTCAACACAGCTGAACGAACTCACTACTGACAGCAACGAACATTTTATCCAAGCGAATAAAAAAAAAAGAAGAGAATTCACTAAAGAGAGAATATAATAAATCTAACATATTGTATTAAAGTTAAATAAGAGAATTAGTAATGGAGAGAAGAATTTTTTTTAATGGATGAGCGAAACGGTGGTTGTATCTCTCTCTCTCTCTCTCTCTCTCTCTCTGCTGGAAGTAAAAATCCTAATAAAACTCATTTATTTCTATTTTAAGAGAGAGAGAGAGAGAGAGAGAGAGAGAGAGAGAGAGAGACCTAACCCCATCTCGGCATCAAGGTAAGACTAGTCTCTTGTATCGGTGTTCAGGTTAATTCGATAATGGCTTCTAGCGGATCCCCGTTCTAGTTATCGAGGTCGTTGTTGATTACGGGAGACTAATGATCCACTCCTTCCCTCTCCTGTACGTCTCTCCCCTCATCCCCACATACTCCCCATTCACCAAGCCTTACTTTCCTTATCCTTCTCCCCGCCCCCCACCTCTCTCTCTCTCTCTCTCTCTCTCTCTCTCTCTCTCTCTCTCTCCTCACCCAACCAAGGCCACAGCTCTCATCTTGACTTCCTCTCTTTCTTTTCCTCACTCTCTCTAACGTCTCTTCACTCTGCTGTATGTCTCTCTTAACCACCACGTATCTCTTCCCACAGATCTCCCTAAATTATCTTCGTCCCCTCTAGATGGTTTTCCTATTGAGGTAGGTAGGTAGGTAGGTAGGTAGGTAGGTAGGAAGGTAGGTAGGAAGGTAGGTAGGTAGGTAGGTAGGTAGGTAGGTAGGAAGGTAGGTAGGTAGGTAGGAAGGTAGGTAGGTAGTAGGCAGCTACCAAACAGGGAGGTACTGCCGCCTGGGAAGATATTGGAAGCATAATGTGTTGTCTAATGGTAGACCCTGCTGCCATATGTGACCAAGTCCCAGGTTATGATCTGACTTTCTGCCTCATTTACACACACGGTCTCAATTGTTTCTCTTACTATTGACAACACAACATATTGTTTCACTATTGATCTGTTTTAGTGTTTCCATTTCTGTATTTATTTATGATATATTTTTGTTTCTTCTCCCATTGCTTTCCGTTCCGTAGGCCCGACGTGGGTCGGTGACCTGTGCCCGGGGAGGCTAATCCCCGTAATAAAGGTATCTTAAACTTTTCTCCCCATAGCCACAATTCTCCCCAGTCTCTGTCCCTATGGCCACACTTCCGCCATCCACCTCCTTGTTGTTGAGATGCTCCAGTACACAGCACACCTGGACGCGGCAGATTGGGTGTTAATGAGATAATGGTGAGGAGAGGTGTTGTGTGGTCGTCTTAGGTCTTGTTGTTTTCGTCCACTTTTAGTTTGTTGGACAGGTTTTGTTTTGGTTAGTATTACAGATTTTTTGTTAAAATCGCTACAGTTTTAGTGGTTTTAACGTTTAAGTAAATTTATATACATTTAAAGTCAGATTTACTTGGCGTAAGAATTTTAGACATACTATTAATACTCATTTTCCTTTATAGTGTCTGCTACTGTCGTGGTTAGCTAATATCACCAACATGCTCGACCACAACAACCACGTCATACCCACAATGCAACACGTGGCAGCTCTGGACAGGTCGCATATTTCCCAAATGTTTACGCCCTCAGGACCCTCACCTTCACCCAGTCACCTCGCCAGCACAACACCCAACCAGGGCTGTACTTCTCTCTCTGATACACCACGAGCACACGTAAATAAATTATTCTCCACTGTAAAGTAGAATATTTTTTTTTAGAAATGTACGACTTGACAACTGGAAGCTAGCAAGTGGGGCGTGCTTGGCTGTACTGCTGGAGCGCTGACTGGGTGAGGGTACTTGACAACTGGAAGCTAGCAAGTGGGGCGTGCTTGGCTGTACTGCTGGAGCGCTGACTGGGTGAGTGTGGTGAGGGAGATATGAAGACCGGACACTGTTGACGCCCTGGCCATACCTGTGTGTGTTGGCTGACCTCAATTTGCTGCCATGGGCTCTTGTCTCGTGGTGTACTCACTAGGCCTTTGAGGATCTCCAGTACCTTAGTTAAGTATTACGTGCATCCTAGGTTTACAAGACACTTTCTCTAACTGAAGTAATATAATAATTGCAGCAACATCATGAGTGTGTGTGTGGGGGGGGGGCAGTTATCCCAATGTGTTTTGTTTAATTGGTCGTTGGGGCCGTCACATTTATTAGTATTAATTGATTAAGTTTATTTGTCATACTTAATTAGATTTATTACTTGTGCTCCCGTAAATTGTGACTTGTTTGAGGTAAGTTGTCATGTGTGGTGTACAGATAAAGTTACTCATTCATTATATTTACTGATGTGTTTGGTTGTTTTATGAACGCCTTGATTTTAAGTATTATGTGTTTGTTAATAGAGTTTAATTGTACTTTTGTTTTAACTGCCTTGTATATTACCTGTCAACCACTTTAATTGTTTGGCTATTACTGAGCTGCAATAACTAATTAGGGTAACAAAGGGGTTTAATGATGAAAGATACACGGGAATTTGTATACTGTTAATTTGAAATAATACAGGGTGTCCAAAAAGCCTCGCTCTGATTTCAAAATTTTATTATGTGCAAACGACAAAAGATAATGAAATGCAGGGTTTTTTTTTATTTACTTAGGTATAAAACAAAACTTGAATAGTCACTCTTACAAAGGAAAAAAAAAATATATATATATATAATAATAATAATGTTAATATTTTATGTCGTTTGTATTTAATAAAAGTTTGAAATTAGAACGACGGTTTGTGGGAGTTTGGCTCCAAGTCTCCCAAACCACAGCTCCCAATAGTATAGATTCCCTCCCCATGACTACAAATTTCTCTATAGACAAACATAATCTCCCCATCCTTTCACTCTATAGCAACAAATCTCCCCAAGTTAGCCCCTTATGACCATAAATCTCCCCACATTCTCCCCCTATGGCTACAAATTTCCTAAAATTATCTCCCCATAGCCACAAATCTCTCCCTAAATTGGCCTCACCAGCTCGCTGTACCCCTCCTCTCCACAACTGCCTCCTCTTCCCCCGTCTCTCTCCCCTCTCCCCTGTGTCTCCTTCCCCAGGTCATCACCTAGACAACAGCGCCATGCACGTGTTCAAAGAGAGACTATATATTGTCAATAGTCAAGAGTCTCTTTGTCGTAGTGAGCCATAACGGGAGACTAACTGCTCTTAATTATCGCCAGAAAACGGAAGTCTCAACAATACGTTCCTGTGAGCTAAGTCCTGGCTGACTCTATACGAGTTTGTTTTGGAGTATTTGTACACCAATAGAGTCAGTGGCCAAGGAAGTGAGGTGAAAGATTCCTGGACTTGTTGGTGTTTCCTTTATATACTTCAAATACCACACCAATCCTCGCACTCTCCTTGTTATCGTGAATGAGCTTTACAAATACATGACAAGAGAGTTCATTGAATGTGCAGTTCTTGCCCTGAAGTTCCTGGATGAATTCCATTGCATCATTGAGGATAGCACAAGGACCATTAACTTTCTCAACTGGTGATATTTTATTCTTAAGATGTTTTGAAAGAACAGCTTTATTTGACTTCCTCATAGTCAAAGTCAGCGTTTGCTAATGGCCAGGGCAAAGGGCTTCTAGGATGACTTAGGGCATCGTGCATATTGAGGTTCCTATTTTGGACTATGAGGACCTGAATTCAAAACAACTTTCAACACGATTTCTTTAGATCTAATCATTACTGTCTCCTTCATATCACTGAAAATCTTCACCTTAAGCTTTGTTATTGGGTCATGGAAGCGTTAACCCCCTTTGAAGCCGCTTCTCCTGGAAATTCTTGTATGCCATCCCCAAACAAACATCGGGTGTTGCAATTACCACAGTGGAAATACTCTTAAGGTCTGTTGGAACTTTGTCAAATGGGTTCTTCCAATTTTTCTCTCGCAAGTTGACTAAGGAAACAACATCTGATGAGTCTCTCTTTTAACGGGTCTTTCCAAGGTCTTTGTGACAGAGAAGTTGAGGTCTTTAAGTGGAGATAAGATGCCGCAGTTCCCTTATTGCTGTGAGATGTTACCGGGAAACAACACATGGCTTAAGACTGAAGCCACGAGTTCCCCTGCAGTCTGAGTATTCCTAATGCCAGTTTCCTCTATGGTCTGATCTACAACAACTCTAACGAATGGATTTGCATTCCTCAATTGAACTGAGAATTCACCTTTTATAAAATGGTCATGCAAGTTCGGACAGGTGACGTTTAATCGGGATACCTGAGCATATTATATAGGCAGGTGACCTTGAATAGTGTGTTTCATCCATGGCGAAGCACCAAGGGATCGTGACTGTCTCGAATCCATGACAACTGAAGACACCAATTACCCTCTTGGTCCTCTCGAACGCTGCAAGTGAACCTCTGCCACACCACAATACATCAGCTCTCAGCTCTACAACTCTGCTTTAAGAGGTTCACGACTATTTATGCCTTTGATATACTCGTATATGGATACTTTTCAACAACCTACAGTAGGCTCTCAACTATCCCCTGTGTTGTGTTCGTTGACTGTCTTAGTGTTAAAGAATTCTGATTCGGCACAAATGTTTGTCTATTTCAACAGTCACTAGTGCTTTCTTAAGTGTGAATTCTGCTCTACATTTCCCGTGTTGTGCTGTGTTAGCTGCAGGGTGGGGCTAAGCTGTCAAACTCTTGCAGCTTCTCGAAGTGTTGCCAGTTGTCGTTATGACGGTTCCGTTTCTTCTGTTCCACGACAAGCTTAACCATTTCTCCTCTGTGCAAGAGAAACAAATTGGAAGAAAAAATATATTTGTTATGTTTTGTGAATTATTCGATTTAATAACCAACTGTTCCATATAAAGTGTGATGAATCCTTGGTAGAGATGACTACAGAGGGTTCCAGTCAAGCGGGTATTGACGATTTCATTAGAGCTCATATAAATCCAGGTGTATTGTATATAATATATTCTATATAAATTATTTGATCTATTGTGTAGGAATATAACATATAAAACACATATACTTAGTTGATTTATACTAATTAACTAGTTTCTGTATAGCAGCCATTAAACTAGTTACTTTTAGTTCCGGTAATAAACACTAGAGGTCCTTAACTCCCGCCATCCACCTGTCGGGTTGGAAAAAGTCGACAGAGAGTTAGTCTTCTCTTAGTGTTGCCTTGGTATTTATTTTCTTTACTGTGGTTGACCTGTACTGACCTGTACTGACCTGTACTGACGTGGCTGACCTGTACTGACCTGTACTGACGTGGCTGACATGTACTGACCTGTACTGACGTGGCTGACCTGTACTGACCTGTATTGACCTGTACTGACGTGGCTGACCTGTACTGACCTGTACTGACCTGTACTGTATTCAACTCAACAGATAAATTATTCGTGTTATTATTGCTAGATATATTATTTAAGATGTTTGATAGGAATTTAAATTAAGTTACCATTGTGTTTTGTTTTGTAATGTTCGTTCGTGAGTTTTCCTTGTAAACTTATTGGTTAGGTTAGGTTAGGTTAGGTTAGGTTAGGTTAGGTTAGGTTAGGTTATAGGCAATTCCTGATTTACGGATATTGATGCAAAATGGCAAAGTGTATAGGTACTGTATGTGTATTGCAGGTGTAGTGTAGGTGCAGGTGTAGTGTAGGTGCAGGTGTAGTGTAGGTGTAGGTGTAGTGTAGGCGCAGGTGTAGTGTAGGTGCAGGTGTAGTGTAGGTGCAGGTGTAGTGTAGGTGTAGGTGTAGTGTAGGCGCAGGTGTAGTGTAGGTGCAGGTGTAGTGTAGGTGCAGGTGTAGTGTAGGTACAGGTGTAATGTAGGTGTATGTGTAGTGTAGGTGCAGGTGTAGTGTAGGTGCAGGTGTAGTGTAGGTGCAGGTGTAGTGTAGGTGCAGGTGTAGTGTAGGTGCAGGTGTAGTGTAGGTGCAGGTGTAATAAGTATAACTCAGACAAGCTAAGACGAGAGAGAGAGAGAGAGAGAGGGAGAGAGAGAGAGAGAGAGAGAGAGGCCTCCAGGGGTCAAAGGTCAAGAACAAAATAGGCCCTTAGCTAAAGAAATGAGAAAAATGATCTCCAGTGCAGGCAGAATACAGGCGAACGTTCACTTGGCCTCACTCTCATACGTGCGTCAGAGCTGAGGAAAATTAAATTAGCCTGGCGCAGTTTCTCCTGTAAACTCATAGTTGAATGCTCGCTTCTAGGCTGTTTTTATCATATGGGTTCATGTTTGGGAAATGCCTGGCGATGCTGATTGCTCTTCCTGGCGTTGTAAGAGCCAGAGGTTGTAAGGGATAAAACATGAAATAATCAACAATGGGAAGTGAAAGTGAAACGAAAGAAAAAGGTGAAAGTGAAACGAAAGAAAAAGGTGAAAGTGAAACGAAAGAAAAAGAGTAAATCATGAACTTGATATGAAGAAAGAAAGTATTACACGGGAGTCAGAGAAAGTTATATGGTAGAGAAAGAGAAAGTAATCCATAAGCAAGGTAGTGAAACGAAAGTCGTATAGTAGAGGCAGAGAAAGCGATCCATTAACACGGCACGGAAAAGAAAGCAATATGAAAGATACGAAGGACACAAACCATTAACAAGGGAAGGAAACAAAAAATAGAAAGTGCTTTGATCCGGAGAAAGTTATCCATTTACCAGAGACACTAGGAAAACCTTACTTTTATGAGCGAGAAAGCGATCCATTAACAACGCAGGGAAAGAAAAAGAAAGTACTTAGACTCAGAGAAAGGATCCACTCTCTCCGTGACAGTATAAGAGAAAGCTGCACCCAAACTTTCAACTCAGTTCATTAAACATTGAAAACTTGGTCGTAACGGATGATTGAAGAGCAAACCTGACGAATCATTATGTGGAAATGTGAGTGTTGTAGTGTACAGGTGTGACGATGATGATGATGTGACGTGTACAGGTGTGACGATGATGATGATGTGACGTGTACAGGTGTGACGATGATGATAATATGACGTGTACAGGTGATGATGATATGACGTGTACAGGTGTGACTATGACGATGATATGACGTGTACAGGTGTGACGATGATGATGATGATGTGTACAGGTGTGACGATGATGATGTTATGACGTGTACAGGTGTGACGATGATGATGATGATGTGTACAGGTGTGAAGATGATGATGATGATGACGTGTACAGGTGTGACGATGATGATGATGTGACGTGTACAGGTGTGACGATGATGATGATGTGAGGGTGTACAGGTGTGACGATGATAATGATGTGACGTGTACAGGTGTGACGATGATGATGATGTGACGTGTACAGGTGTGACGATGATGATGTTATGACGTGTACAGGTGTGACGATGATGATGATGTGACGTGTACAGGTGTGACGATGATGATGATGTGACGTGTACAGGTGTGACGATGATGATGTTATGACGTGTACAGGTGTGAGGGTTGTGACAGGGGTATGGTGGTATCGCGATTAATGTGGATCATTTCCAGTGCCATTTGCATTGTGTTATGGTATTTACAGTGTTTAGTCGTCTTTACAGTGGCTGGATTATCATTTTCGACGGTTAACTAGAGTATTTAGATTGACATTTACCATTTTTTGTGAAGCGTGCTGATTTCTGGTTCATCACGGTGATTTTAATTTTTAGAACAGTGTTGTGAGAGTTTTGAAACCATGGCTCGTGTTATTGGTGAAGGTGGAGAGGTCCAAGGTAAATCAATACGAGAGATTGCTCTACGTGGTGATAGTGTGATGCCACCTGATACCTGTGATGGTAGTTTGACTGGCTCTTCATCAAGCAGTCCTAGTGCGAAAGGAATATCGTTGTGGCTAAAAGATAAAATAAAAAAAGTGGCTTCACAAGTGGATGTTCATGTCTGGCAAATCTATTACCAGTCTTTTCAATTGTTTTCGAATCAGTGGATGACAGACAATGACTGCGAATGGTTTACCTCGACTTTAGCAAAGCCTTCGACAGAGTCCCCTTGAAAGACTAATACGAAAAGTGGAGGCTCAAGGCATTGGAAGATATTCTAAACTGGATTGGGTGTGGTTACAGGACAGGAAACAGAAAGTAAGTATTAATGGCACTAAAATCCGATTGGGTGACGTCACTAGTGGATTGCCCCAAGGCTCCAGTTCTTGGACCTTTGCTATTTATATACATAAACGACATAGATATCGACGTGACAACAACATATAATAATTTGGTGACGACACTAAAATAGGACGTGTAATTAAATCTGACGAAGACTCCGCAAAACTACAGGAAGATCTAAAAAAAATTCGCATTGTTTGAAAAATGGCAGATGAAATTCAATATGGACAAATGTAAAAGTATTTAGTCTGGAGATGTAAACGGAAACTAGATACCAGATGAACAATGTTGTTAAAGAAATCCGACTGTGAGAAAGATTTAGGAGTAATGATAAGTAGGAATCTTAAAGCCAAGACAACAATGCGTATTTGTTCGAAACAAAGCCTAACAAAGTACTTGGGTTCATACATACGAGTATTAGTTACAAGACTAGCGAGGTCATCCTAAACTATATCTCGCACTTGTGAGACCACACTTGGATTACGCTGTTCAGTTCTGGTCCCGTATTACAGAATGGATATAGAATCCTTAGAAAGAATTCAGAGAGAATGACAAAGACTAATCCGGGCATTAGGAACCGCAGGTACAGACAGGTTAAAGCATCTTAATTTGCGCTCCCTCGAGACGTAGAGTGAGGGGCGATATGATAGAGGTGTATAAATGGAAGTCAGGGCTAAACAAGGTGATATAACAAAAGGTACTCAAACTATCAACCAGGAACGAACTCACTTAGCAATGGTTTTAAATTAGACAAATTTAGATTTAGGCGTGAGATAGGTCAACACTGGTTTGGAACTAGAGTAGTGGATAAGTGGAACAAGTTGCACAACATCATCATACTAACAGAATACGCTGGATAGCTTCAAACATAGGTTGGATGGGTATATGAGCGATAGGGATTGGTGTTAACTGGCCTACTCAATATGGTCAAGAGGCTCACTACAGTTTCCTCCATTGTTATGTTCTTACGTCTCACCTGTGGTATCTCATCTATCACAGCGTAAGCTTACCTCGTGTCAGTTATCCCCACACAAGTGCTCCTACCCTTCAATAAACTAGATTTAGTCGCCTTGTTCAGGGTAAGTACAGCACTGTGGGGCATGGAAGAAAAGGAGGATAGGGCGGGAAGGAGGACATCACTTAGTGCTTCAACATTTAACATCAAGTACAGAAATTTATTCATTTTCGTTAAATGTTTTATGTAATATTTTAAGCATTAAATTTAACGAATAAATTACAATTATTATTTCATGAATTTCGAAAATAATTAGCATTTATAAACACGTATGTATAATTTGAGTAAAAAATATAGAAACTTTGACCGAAATAATATTAGCAGTTGGGAGCTTGAGTGGCAGCAATGCACTACAATTTGTGTTATACTCGTGTTTTTAGATTTAATCATTTTATTGTGATTACCTATATAAATTATTTGTAGA
>NW_024753793.1:0-3196 GCF_018991925.1 Homarus americanus | reverse complement strand
GGGAGAGATGTTCTGAGTGTTATGCTAGGGTGTAGAGAATGTCCTGGAGTGTTATGCTAGGGGGTATAGAGAATGTTCTGGGTGTTATGCTAGGTGTAGAGAATGTCCTGAGTGTTATGCTAGGGTGTAGAGATGTTCTGAGTGTTATGCTAGGTGTAGAGATGTTCTGAGTAACCTAATAACGTGTTGACATGTCGAGGTGGTAATAATTAGGAAGCACGACCTGCGACACGACTACGCACCCGGGCAAACACAGATGGCCAGACCTGACCCAAGGGAGACTGTCTACGGAAACAGAATTTCACCGCCACTCGATCAGCTCAACCCGGCGTCATGACCTTGTTAATTCAAGAATCATAACCAGCCGGCACTAAAGTTACCGATCCAACACCCAGTACAGTGTACAGTACAGTACATAACACAGTACAGTATGCACTGTAACACCACAGTAAGCCATATCATTTACCTAAGAGACTCACACTGTAGTAAATGGTGTTATTATAAGGTAAGATGAAGGCTCTGATACGCACCAGAACACTGCAGTGTTTCCATAGCTATTTGCTAATCGTGATTCCTTACATTCTTTGGCCTTTATAGACAGTGTTTAATATCATAAATTTCAATTCACGGTATAGTGTAGGACAAATTGTTTCGGTAAAAGAAATTTAACAATGGAAAATTTAAGTCGGTCAGCGCCTCTTCTTCGTCTTTTTTCCTTCCTTACGCCGTCTTCGTGACCTTGAGGAGGAGGACGACGACTCCTTGGACGACGACTCGGACGACGACTCGACTCCTCCTCCTCCTCGGACGACTCTCCTCGGACGACTCTTCCTCGACGACTCTCCTCGACGACTCTCGAGGACTCCCGGATGACTCGACGACTCGACCTCGACCTCGACTCCCGAGGAGGAGGTATCGGCTTTGCTCTGTTTGTGCCTAGGACACAACCTTTCTGACGGTGGCACGCTTTTATGCGTTCCTTCTCCGGCATGTACTTTTTCCGTAGTGCTCGTACTGCCAAGTTGGACATGCCCGCGGATGAGGGCAAGGGCGACAGGGATCGCCGAGGTGTACGAGATGATGGGCTGGGGGCAGCAGCACGCGCGGGCGCGTATTATAGGTGGCGGTGACGACACCTTCAAGGCCCAGCGGACTACTGGGATCCACACACCCTAGCCCTCCTGGTGAAAGGTGACAGGTGAGGGGAACGTCCTACCCACAAGGGGTAGGTATAGATACCACTGGGGTCAGGTGTAGTTTACAGACCTCGCTGAGGTCTTCCTGGAGCTTCAGGCTCCAGGTCTCCAGGTAGTAGTCAGTGATGATCACCGCCGTGATCATCACAACCACCATCACACCGTCGTGACAACTGGCACGAGGTGCTTTTTTCTCTGATATCTTTTTAAATTTATTATAAACATAATTACGAATTTTAGATTATTCTTTTTAAATAAGTTTCAGAATGGAAAGTTGATTTGTAGGGTAGTTCCAGATTAACACAAATATAAAGTGTTGAAGAGGTGGTACGGGGGGATTAGCTTGTGTTGTGGTGTTTGGTAGGTCACACTAGATAACCCTTGACATATTGGTGAGAGTTATGTCACATGGCCCACCACCATTCAGTCGTTATCCTCACAGTATTACGGTGTTTAGGTGTTGACCGCTCATTGGTAGATATTTGAACATACTCGAACGCTGATTGGTGGATATTTGAACACACACTTGAATATAGCGAAGCTCGTAATACCGACGGTAGGAATAGACTAACGACACACATTGTGGTTTGATGTCAAACGCCTCAGTAAACACATGTCGAAGGTTAACCGCAGAAGGCCTCACTCTACTGTAGAGGCCCTCCTGGTAACACATGTGGTACAGCGCCACACCACCTATTACTTCCTGAGAGAAAAGAGGAGGAGGAGGAGGAGGAGGGGGAGGAGGTAGAGGGGGAGAGAGGAGGAAATAGCTGTTGAATATTATCTGTGTCTCTCTTTCCTCTGTTTGGTTATCACTGTCCTTGTGTGTGTGTGTGCGTGCGTGTGTATGTGCGTGTGTATGCGTGTGTGTGGTGTGTGTGGTGTGTGTGGTGTGTGTGGTGTGTGTGTGTGTGTGTGTGTGTGTGTGTGTATGTGTGTGGTGTGTGTGTGTGGTGTGTGTGTGTGTGTGTGTGTGTGTGGTGTGTGTGTGTGGTGTGTGTGTGTGTGGTGTGTGTGTGGTGTGTGTGTGTGTGTGTGTGTGTGTGTGTGTGTGTGTGTGTGTGTGTGTGTGTGTGTGTGTGTATGTGTGTGTGTGTGTGTGTGTGTGTGTGTGTGTGTGTGGTGTGTGTGTGTGGTGTGTGTGTGTGTGTGTGTGTGTGTGTGTGTGTGTGTGTGTGTGTGTGTGTGTGTGTGTGTGTGGTGTGTGTGTGGTGTGTGGTGTGTGTGTGGTGTGTGTGGTGTGTGTGTTACTGAGTGCAAAAAAAGTGGATACAATCTTAATATGTCGGCTATCTTGCCATTAGAGATGAAGTGTTGTTACCACACAATGCCGGACCTGTCCCAAAGGTTCTATTTCACACAGTCGAGGACGAGAATATGTAAAAATATATGTATGGCCACACACTCTTTACATTTAGTTTTGTTTACATCTGCTTGAGGAACATACTGCCAGAGGTACTTTATATCCCTGAATCCTTTAATCTAGCGGTTACAACATCTTGTAATCTAGTGATCTTGTTACTTGCTCCATATACATGTTTCATTTGATACATCATCACAGTAAACTATGGATCGACTTAGTGCCTGTTTTGCACTTGCTCCATTTGCGTCAAACTCATCAATAAGTTCTTTTCCTAATTACAGTTTTAAGGGTTCTTTTTGACAGACCCAAATTGTATTCAATGGTGTCTTTGTTAACGCGAGTTTGGCGGAGGGCATCAACCTGTCATGTTTTATGAGGCCTATAGGAGAGGATCCACAATAGTTTGACCCTGACACCCCGGTCACCAAGGCACGCATATTTGTGTCTGGCTTTCAGGAGACAAGATCGTGACAACCTGGAGTCGAGGGTACCAAGGGCAAGTAGTGAGGAGAGAGTCAGTGATGAGACTGTCAGTAACAGGTTTCAATGAATTTAATAGCTGTGAGTATGGGCAACCAATTCAGTTTGTAGAGTGGATGCCCAGTTGTTAATTCTAACTCCTTTCAATTATATTACC
>NW_024753792.1:0-10785 GCF_018991925.1 Homarus americanus | reverse complement strand
CTACAACATATATACCATCTCGAGTGACTACAACACATACACCTTCTCAAGTGACTACAACACATACACCTTCTCAAGTGACTACAACACATACACCTTCTCAAGTGAACTGCCACACATACACCTTCTCAATGACGACAACAGATTATCATTCTCAAGTGACTGCAACACATACACCTTCTCAAGTGACTACAACATACATACCATCTCGAGTGACTATAACACATACACCTTCTCAAGTGACTACAACACATACACCTTCTCAAGTGACTACAACACATACACCTTCTCGAGTGACTAACACACATACACCTTCTCAAGTGACTACAACATACACCTTCTCAAGTGACTACACACATACATCTTCTTCAAGTGACTACAACACATACACCTTCTCAAGTGACTACAACACATACACCTTCTCGTGTGACTAACACACATACACCTTCTCAAGAGACTACAACACATACACCTTCTCAAGTGACTACAACACATACACCTTCTTTAGTGACTACAACAGATGCATCTTCTCAAGTGACTACAACACATACACCTTCTCAATGACTACAACACATACACCTTTTCACGTGACTACAACACATACACCTTCTTTAGTGACTACAACAGATGCATCTTCTCAAGTGACTACAACACATACACCTTCTCAAGTGACTACAAACACACACACCTCTCCTCAAGTGACTACAAAACACATACACCTTCTCAAGTGACTACACACATACACCTTCTTTTTTAGTGACTACACAGATGCATTCTCTCATGTGACTAACACATACACCTCTCAATGACTTACAACAGATACACTCTCAAATAACTACAAACATACACCTTCTCAAGTGACTACAACACATACACCTTCTCAAGACACACAGATACACCTTCTCAAGTGACTACAACACATACACCTTCTCAAGTGACTACAACACATACACCTTCTCAAGTTACTACAACAGATACACCTTCTCAAGTGACTACAACACATACACCTTCTCAATGACTACAACAGATACACCTTTTCAAGTGACTACAACACATAAACTTTCTCAAGTGACTAAAACATATATACCATCTCGAGTAACTACAACACACACACCTTCTCAAGTGACTACAACATATATACCATCTCGATTGACTACAACAGATACACCTTCTCAAGTGACTACAACACATACACCTTCTCAAGTGACTACAACACATACACCTTCTCAAGTGAACTGCCACACATACACCTTCTCAATGACTACAACAGATACACCTTCTCAAGTGACTGCAACACATACACCTTCTCAAGTGACTACAACATATATATCATCTCGAGTGACTATAACACATACACCTTCTCAAGTGACTACAACACATACACCTTCTCAAGTGACTACAACACATACACCTTCTCAAGTGACTACAACACATACGCCTTCTCAAGTAACTACAACATATATACCGTCTCAAGTGACTACATCACATACACCTTCTCAAGTGACTACAACACATATACCTCTTGAGTGACTACAACACATACCCCTTCTCAAGTGACTACAACACATACATCTTCTCAAGTGACTACAACACTTACACCTTCTCAAGTGACTACAACACATACACCTTCTCGAGTGACTACAACACATACACCTTCTCGAGTGACTACAACACATACACCTTCTCAAGTGACTACAACACATACACCTTCTCGAGTGACTAACACACATACACCTTCTCAAGAGACTACAACACATACACCTTCTCAAGTGACTACAACACATACACCCTCTTGAGTGACTACAACAGATGCATCTTCTCAAGTGACTACAACACATACACCTTCTCAATGACTACAACAGATAAACCTTCTCAAATAACTACAACACATAAAACTTCTCAATGACTACAATAGATAAACCTTCTCAAGTGATCTACAACACATACACCTTCTCGATTGACTACAACACATACCCCTTCTCAATTGACTACAACAAATACATCTTCTCGAGTGACTACAACACATACACCTTCCCAAGTGACTACAACACATACACTTTCTCGAGTGACTACAACGCATACACCTTCTCGAGTGACTACAAAACATACACCTTCTCAAATGACAACAACACATACACCTTCTCAAGTGACTACAACACATTCACCTTCTCGAGTAACTAACACACATACACCTTCTCAAGTGACTACAACACATACACCTTCTCGAGTGACTAACACACATACACCTTCTCAAGAGACTACAACACATACACCTTCTCAAGTGACTACAACACATACACCTTCTTTAGTGACTACAACAGATGCATCTTCTCAAGTGACTACAACACTAACACCTTCTCAATGACTACAACACATACACCTGCTTGAGTGACTACAACAGATGCATCTTCTCAAGTGACTACAACACATACACCTTCTCAATGACTACAACAGATACACCTTCTCAAATAACTACAACACATACAACTTCTCAATGACTACAATAGATACACCTTCTCAAGTGACTACAACACATACACCTTCTCAAGTGAACTACAATACATACATCTTCTCAAGTGACTACAACACATACACCTTCTCAAGTGACTACAACACATACACCTTCTCAAGTGACTACAACACATACACCTTCTCGAGTGACTAACACACATACACCTTCTCAAGTAACTACAACATATATACCATCTCAAGTGACTACACCACATACACCTTCTCAAGTGACTACAACACATACACCTTCTCGAGTGACTACAACACATACCCCTTCTCAAGTGACGACAACACATGCATCTTCTCGAGTGACTACAACCCATACACCTTCTCAAGTGACTACAACACATACACCTTCTCAAGTGAACTGCCACACATACACCTTCTGAATGACTACAACAGATACACCTTCTCAAGTGACTGCAACACATACACCTTCTCAAGTGACTACAACATATATACCATCTTGAGTGACTATAACACATACACCTTCTCAAGTGACTACAACACATACACCTTCTCAAGTGACTACAACACATACCCCTTCTCAGGTGACTAAAACACATACATCTTCTCGAGTGACTACAACACATACACCTTCTCGAGTGACTACAACGCATACACCTTCTCGAGTGACTCCAACACATACACCTTCTCGAGTGACTAACACACATACACCTTCTCAAGTATCTACAATACATACATCTTCTCAAGTGACTACAACACATACAACTTCTCAAGTGACTACGACACATACACCTTATCGAGTGACTACAACGCATACACCTTCTCGAGTGACTACAACGCATACACCTTCTCGAGTGACCAACACACATACCCCTTCTCAGGTGAGACTACAACACATACATCTTCTCGAATGACTACAACACATACACCTTCTCAAGTGACTTCAACACATACACCTTCTCGAGTGACTACAACGCATACACCTTCTCGAGTGACTACAACACTTACACCTTCTCGAGTGACTAACACACATACACCTTCTCAAGTGACTACAACACATACACCTTCTCAAGTGACTACAATACATACATCTTCTCAAGTGACTAAAACACATACACCTTCTCAAGTGACTACAACACATACACCTTCTCAAGTAACTACAACATATATACCGTCTCAAGTGACTACATCACATACACCTTCTCAAGTGACTACAACACATACACCTTCTCGAGTGACTACCACACATACCCCTTCTCAAGTGACTACAACACATACATCTTTTGAGGATTACAACACTTACACCTTCTCAAGTGACTACAACATACACCTTCTCTGAGTGACTACAACAGATGCACCTTCTCAAGAGACTACAACACATGCACCTACTCAATGACTACAACACATACACCTTCTCGAGTGACTACAACAGATGCATCTTCTCAAGTGACTACAACACATACACCTTCTCAATGACTACAACAGATACACCTTCTCAAATAACTACAACACATACACCTTCTCAAGGGACAACAACATATATACCATCTCGAGTGACTACAACACATACACCTTCTCAAGTGACTAGAACACATACACCTTCTCAAGTGACTACAACACATACACCTTCTCAAGTGACTACAACATATATACCATCTCGAGTGACTACACCACATACACCTTCTCACGTAACAACAACACATACACCTTCTTAAGTGACTACAACACATTCACCTTCTCAAGTGAATACTGCACATACACCTTCTCAAGTGACTACAACATATATTCCATCTCGAGTGACTACAACATATACACCTTCTCAAGTGACTACAACAAATATACCATCTCGAGTGACTACAACACATACACCTTCTCAAGTGACTACAACACATACACCTTCTCAAGTGACTACAACACATACACCTTCTCAAGTGACTACAACACATACACCTTCTCAAGTAACTACAACATATATACCATCTCAAGTGACTACACCACATACACCTTCTCAAGTGACTACAACACATAAACTTTCTCGAGTGACTACAACACATACCCCTTCTCAAGTGACTACAACACATACATATTCTCGAGTGACTACAACACATACACCTTCTCAAGTGACTACAACACATAGACCTTCTCGAGTGACTACAACACATACACCTTCTCAAGTGACTACAACACATACACCTTCTCAAGTGACTACAACACATACACCTTCTCGAGTGACTAACACACATACACCTTCTCAAGAGACTACCACACATACACCTTCTCAAGTGACTACAACACATACACCTTCTTGAGTGACTACAACAGATGCATCTTCTCAAGTGACTACAACACATACACCTTCTCAATGACTAAAAGAGATACACCTTCTCAAATAACTACAACACATACAACTTCTCAATGACTACAAGAGATACACCTTCTCAAGTGACTACAACACATACACCTTCTCGATTGACTACAACACATACCCCTTCTCAAGTGACTACAACACATACATCTTCTCGAGTGACTACAACACATGCACCTTCCCAAGTGACTACAACACATACACCTTCTCGAGTGACTACAACGCATACACCTTCTCGAGTGACTACAACACATACACCTTCTCAAATGACAACAACACATAGACCTTCTCAAGTGACTACAACACATACACCTTCTCGAGTGACTAACACAAATACACCGTCTCAAGTGACTACAACACATACACCTTTTCAAGAGACTACAACACATACACCTTCTCAAGTGACTACAACACATACACCTTCTTTAGTGACTACAACAGATGCATCTTCTCAAGTGACTACAACACATACACCTTCTCAATGACTGCAACACATACACCTTCTCAAGTGACTACAACACATAAACCTTCTTTAGTGACTACAACAGATGCATCTTCTCAAGTGACTACAACACATACACCTTCTCAAGTGACTACAACACATACACCTTCTCAATGACTACAACAGATACACCTTCTCAAATAACTACAACACATACAACTTCTCAATGACTACATTAGATACACCTTCTCAAGTGACTACAACACATACACCTTCTCGATTGACTACAACACATACCCCTTCTCAAGTGACTACAACACATACATCTTCTCGAGTGACTATAACACATACATCTTCTCGAGTGACTATAACACATACACCTTCTCAAGTGACTACAACACATACACCTTCTCGAGTGACTACAACACATACACCTTCTCAAGTGACTACAACACATACACCTTCTCGAGTGACTAAAACACATACACCTTCTCGAGTGACTAACACACATACACCTTCTCAAGAGACTACAACACATACACCTTAAGTGACTACAACACATACACCTTCTTGAGTGACTACAACACATGCATCTTCTCAAGTGACTACAACACATACACCTTCTCAATGACTACAACAGATACACCTTCTCAAATAACTACAACACATACAACTTCTCAATGACTACAATAGATACACCTTCCAAGTGACTACAACACATACACCTTCTCAAGTACTACAATATATATACCTTCTCAAGTGACTACACCACATACACCTTCTCAAGTGACTACAACACATACACCTTCTCGAGGGACTACAACACATACCCCTTCTCAAGTGACTACAACACATACATCTTCTCGATTGACTACAACACATACTCCTTCTCAAGTGACTACAACACAAACACCTTCTCAAGCGACAACAACACATACACCTTCTCAAGTGACTACAACACATACACCTTCTGAAGTGACTACAGCACATACACCTTCTCAATTGACTACAACACATACACCTTCTCAAGTGACTACAACACATACACCTTCTCAAGAGACTACAACACATACACCATCTTTAGTGACTACAACAGATGCATCTTCTCAAGTGACTACAACACATACACCTTCTCAAGTGACTACAACACATACACCTTCTCAAGTGACTACAACACATACACCTTCTCAAGTTACTACAACAGATACACCTTCTCAAGTGACTACAACACATACACCTTCTCAAGTGACTACAGCACATACACCTTCTCGAGTGACTACAACAGATGCACCTTCTCAAGAGACTACAACACATACACCTTCTGAATGACTACAACAGATACACCTTTTCAAGTAACTACAACACATACACCTTCTCAAGTGACTACAACATATATACCATCTCGAGTGACTACAACACACACACCTTCTCAAGTGACTACAACATATATACCATCTCGAGTGACTACAACAGATACACCTTCTCAAGCGACTACAACACATACACCTTCTCAATGACTACAACAGATACACCTTCTCAAGTGACTGCAACACATACACCTTCTCAAGTGACTACAACATATATACCATCTCGAGTGACTACAACAGATACACCTTCTCAAGTGACTACAACACATACACCTTCTCAAGTGACTACAACATATATACATCTCGGTGACTACCAACACGTGCACCTTCTCAGTGACTACAACACGCCACCTTCTCCAGAAGTGACTACAACACGCAACCCTATCAAGTGGCTACAACACATGCTACCTTCTCAAGTGACTACAACATACGCAACTGTCAAGTGACTACTACATACACCATCTCAAGTGACTACAACACACATACACCTTCTCCAGTGACTTCCACAACGCACCCATACTCAATTGACTACAACATACATCTGCTCATTGACTACAACACATATACACTGACTTCTCCAAGTGACTACAACATACACCTTCTCCGGTGGCTGCGCATACGCAACTATCGGTGATGACTACCAGCATACACATTTTACGGTGCCACCACAACACATATTACACCATTCTCCAGGCGCTAACCAACACATACGCTTCTCAGAGTGACTACCAACACATACGCAGCCTACTCCAAGTGACCAGCACATACACCATCTCAAGTGACACAACATATATATGCCATCTCAGTGCCCCACTACAACATACCTTCTCAAATGACTACAACATACACCTTCTCAAATGACTACAACAGATACACCTTCTCAAGTGACTACAACACATACACCTTCTCAAGTGACTACAACACATATACCTTCTCGAGTGACTACAACACATACACCATCTCGAGTGACTACAACACATACACCTTCTCAAGTGATTACAACACATACACCTTCTCAAGTGACTACAACACATACCCCTTCTCAAGTGACTACAACACATACACCTTCTCAAGTACTACAACATATATACCTTCTCAAGTGACTACACTACATACACCTTCTCAAGTGACTACAACACATACACCTTCTCGAGGTTTCTAGCCTGCCCTTCTCAAGTGACTACAACACATACATCTTCTCGAGTGACTACAACACATACACCTTCTCAAGTACTACAACATATATACCTTCTCAAGTACTACAACATATATACCTTCTCAAGTGACTACACCACATACACCTTCTGAAGTGACTACAACACATACACCTTCTCGAGTGACTACAACACATACTCCTTCTCAAGTGACTACAACACAAACACCTTCTCAAGCGACAACAACACATACTCCTTCTCAAGTGACTACAACACATACACCTTCTGAAGTGACTACAGCACATACACCTTCTTGAGTGACTACAACAGATGCATCTTCTCAAGTGACTACAACACATACACCTTCTCAATGACTACAACAGATACACCTTCTCAAATAACTATAACAAATACACCTTGTCAAGTGACTACAACAGATGCACCTTCTCAAGAGACTACAACACATACACCTTCTCAATGACTACAACACATACACCTTCTTGAGTGACTACAACAGATGCATCTTCTCAAGTGATTACAACACATACACCTTCTCAAGTGACAACAACACATACACCTTCTCAAGTGACTACAACACATACACCTTCTCAAGTACTACAACATATATACCTTCTCAAGTGACTACACCACATACACCTTCTCAAGTGACTACAACACATACACCTTCTCGAGTGACTACAACACATACTCCTTCTCAAGTGACTACAACACAAACACCTTCTCAAGCGACAACAACACATACACCTTCTCAAGTGACTACAACACATACACCTTCTGAAGTGACTACAGCACATACACCTTCTCAAGTGACTGCAACATATATACAATCTCGTGTGACTACAACATATAAACCTTCTCAAGTGACTACAACACATACACCTTCTCAAGTGACTACAACACATACACCTTCTCAAGTAACTACAACATATATACCTTCTCAGTATTTACACCATACACCCAACCTATAAGTGTTTCTAACCACATACACCTTCTCCAATGAGCGGCTACAAAGATTCACCTTCTCAGTGACTACAACACGCCCACACCATCTCGGTATTACAACACATAAACCTTCTCAAGTGACTACAACACATACACCTTCTCAAGTGACTACAACACATACACCTACTCAAGTGACTACAACACATACATCTTCTCAAGTGACTACAACACATACACCTTCTCAAATGACTACAACACATACACCTTCTCAAGTAACTACAACATATATACCTTCTTAAGTGACTACACCACATACACTTTCTTGAGTGACTACAACAGATGCATCTTCTCAAGTGACTACAACACATACACCTTCTCAATGACTACAACAGATACACCTTCTCAAATAACTACAACACATACACCTTGTCAAGTGACTACAACAGATGCACCTTCTCAAGAGACTACAACACATACAACTTCTCAATGACTACAACACATACACCTTCTTGAGTGACTACAACAGATGCATCTTCTCAAGTGACTACAACACATACACCTTCTCAATGACTACAACAGATGCATCTTCTCAAGTGAGTACAAAACATACACCTTCTCAAGTGACTACAACACATACACCTTCTCAAGAGACTACAACACATACACCTTCTCAAGTGACTACAACACATACACCTTCTTTAGTGACTACAACAGATGCATCTTCTCAAGTGACTACAACACATACACCTTCTCAATGACTACAACAGATACACCTTCTCAAATAACTACAACACATACACCTTCTCAAGTGACTACAACACATACACCTTCTCAAGTGAACTGCCACACATACACCTTCTCAATGACTACAACAGATAAACCTTCTCAAGTGACTGCAACACATACACCTTCTCAAGTGACTACAACATATATACCATCTCGAGTGACTATAACACATACACCTTCTCAAGTGACTACAACACATACACCTTCTCAAGTGACTACAACACATACACCTTCTCAAGTGACTACACCACATACCTCCATCTCAAGTGACTAAAACACATACACCTTCTCGAGTGACTACAACACATACCCCTTCTCAGGTGACTACAACACATACATCTTCTCGTGTGACTGCAACACATACACCTTCTCAAGTGACTACAACACATACACCTTCTCGAGTGACTACAACGCATACACCTTCTCAAGTGACTACAACATATATTCCATCTCGAGTGACTACAACATATACACCTTCTCAAGTGACTACAACATATATACCATCTCAGTATTTCGCTTGCAACTATCCAAGTGACTACAACACATACACAGCCTCCAAGTGACTACCCAACACATACACCTTCTCAAGTGACTACAACACATACTTTCTCAAATAACTTCTATATATACTTCAAGTGACTTTACAACACATGTGCAACCTATCAAGTGACCTACAACATATACCATCTCGGTGACTGCTTCCACCTTCTCAGTGACTACAACATATATACCATCTGGAGTGACTGCAACACATACACCAGCTACTCAAGTGAGCTGTACATACACGCTTCTCTCAGAGTGACTACCAACACATCGCAGCTACTCAAGTGACACCACAACACACTTACACAGCTACTCAGAAGTGACTTCTGCTTATACACACCTTCTCAAGTGACTACAACACATACACCTTCTCAAGTGACTACACCACATACACCTTCTCAAGTGACTACAACACATACACCTTCTCCAGTGACTACAACACATACCCCTTCTCATATGACTACAACACATACATCTCCTCGAGTGACTACAACACATACACCTTATCAAGTGACTACAACACATACACCTTCTCGAGTGACTACAACGCATACACCTTCTCGAGTGACTACAACGCATACACCTTCTCAAGTGACAACAACACATACACCTTCTCAAGTGACTACAACACATACACCTTCTCAAGTGACTACAGCACATACACCATCTCAAGTGACTACAACATAT
>NW_024753791.1:0-1411 GCF_018991925.1 Homarus americanus | reverse complement strand
CATAGGCACCTCATCGAGAATAACAAAGGCCTTTGATCGAGTTTAACAAAGGCCCTATTCGAGTATAACAATGTCCCCTGATCGCGTATAACAAAGTCCCTTGATCTTATAACACAGTCCCATCATCGGGTATAACAATGTCCCTCATCGAATATAACAATGTCTGATCAGTTAATAAAGTCCCTGATCGGGTTTAAAACGCCTCATAGAGTATAACAAAGGCTCATCGAGTATAACAGCCATGATCGAGTATAACAAAGTCCCCTATCGAGTATAACAAATTCTGATCGAGTAGACAAAGTCCCTCATCGAGTAACAAAGCCCCTCATCGAGTATAACAAAGTCACATGATCGAGTTTAACAAAGGCCCCTCATCGAGGATAACAAAGTCCCCTGGTCGAGTATAACAAACTCCCTGGTCAGATATAAGTCCCATCAAGTATAAGAAAGCCCCCTGATCGAGTATAACAAAGCCCCTACTCGAGTATAACAAAGTCCCCTGGTCTAGTATAACAAAGTCCCTGATCGAGTATAACAAAGTCCCTGATCGAGTATAACAAAGTCGCCTGAACGATTATAACAAAGGCCCCTGATTGAGTATAACAAAGTTTCTGTCGAATGGTAAAACAAAGCCCCTGATCGAGTATAACAAAGTCCCTAATCGAGTATAACAAAGTCCCTGATCAGTATAACAAAGGCCCCTAATCGAGTTTAACAAAGGCCCCTCATTGAGTATAACAAAGTCCCTGGTCGAGTATAACAAAGTCCCTGATCGAATATAACAAGGCGCCTGAACGAGTATAACAAAGTTCCATGATCGAGAATAACAAAGTCCTCTCGTCAGATAACAAAGTCCCCTGATGAGTATAACAAAGTCCCTGATCGAGTATAACAAAGTCCCCTGATCGAGTATAACAGCTCCCTGGTCGAGTATATCAAAGTCCCTGATCGAGTAAGTCCCTGATCGAGTATAACAAAGTCCCGAACGATTATAACAAAGTCCCCTGTTCGAGTATAACAAAGTCCCCTGATCGAGTATAAAAAGTCCCCTAATCGAGTATAACAAAGTCCTCATCCGTATAAGACCCTGATCAGTATAAGCCCCTATCGAGGAACAAGTCCCTTATATAATCCTCATCCAGTATAACAAAGTCCCTGATCGAGTATAACAAAGTCCCTCATCGAGAATAACAAAGTCCCTCATCGAATATAGCAAAATCCCTCATCGAGGTATAACAAAGTCCCCTGTTCGAGTATAACAAAGTCGCCTGATCGATTATAACAAAGTCCCCTATTCAGTATAACAAAGTTTCTGATCGAGTAAAACAAAGCCCCTGATCGAGTATAACAAAGTCCCTGATCGAGTATAACAAAGTCCCCTGTTCGAGTATAACAAAGGCCACTGATCGGG
>NW_024753790.1:0-8762 GCF_018991925.1 Homarus americanus | reverse complement strand
AGTAGATTATAACAACCACGACTATGATTATAACTACTACGACCATGATTATAACAACCATGATTATAAATAAATCATGGCCATGATCATAATAACTACGACCATGATTATAACAACCACGACTATGATTATAACAACCAATGACCATGATTATAATAACCACAAATCCATGATTATAACAACCACGAATATGATTATACCAACCACGATCATGATTATAACAACCCTTGACCATGATTATAACAACCACGACTATGATTATAACTACCACGACCCATGATTATAACAACCACGACTGAGATTATAACATCCACGTCGACCTTAACTATAAATAACCACGACCATGATTATAACAAACCGTCGACCATGATTATAACAACCACGACCATAATACAAATAACCACAAATATGATTATAAGAGCCAATGCACTATGATTATTATAACACTCCACGATCATGATTATAACAACTAATGACTATGATTATAACGACAATGAATATAACAAGCACGAACTCATAAATATAAAACCACGACTATGATTATAACACCCACTATTCATAATTATAATAAATAATAACCATGATTATAACAACCACGACTATCATACAAACACGACTATGATTATAACAACCACGACCATGATTATAACAACCACGATCATGATTATAACAACAACGACTATCATCATAACCACGACCATGAATATAACAACCACGACCATAATTATAACAACCACGACCACGATTATAACAGCCACGACCATGATTATAACAACTACGACCACGACCATTATTGCTTCTATGAACTTTATACTGTGGACTTTGCTATTGATCATTGACTTTGGTTTGTTATTCGATCAAGGACTCTTGTTATCTCGAGAAGGGGCCTTTGTTAGAATCCTTTAGGACTTTGTCCCACTTTTGTTATCGTGCCTTGGTGACTTTGTTGACTTTTGTTATCTGGAGCCTTTGTTATAGGGCCTTGTTATAATTTTGTTATACTCGATCGAGGACATATTATTCGAATGGGGACTTGGCATTAATTAGCTTTGCTATACCGATTATAACAAAGCCCGCCCATCGAGTATAACAAAGTCCCTGATCGGATATAACAAATTTCTGATCGAGTAGAACAAAGTCCCTCATCGATATATAACAAAGGCCCTCATCGAGTATAACAAAGTCCCATGATCGAGAATAACAAAGTCCTCATCGAATATAACAAAGTCCCTAATCGAGTAAAAACAAACCCCTAATCGAGTATAACAAAGCCCCTGATCAAGTATATAACAGAGCCCCTGATCGAGTATAACAAAGTCCCCTGGTCGAGTATAACAAAGTCCCCTGATCGAGTATAACAAAGGCCCCCTTATCGAGAATAACTAAGTCCCCTGATCGAGTATAACAAAGTCCCCTGATCGAGTATAAAAGTCGCGAGTGCAGTATAAAAAATGTCCCCTGATCAAGTATAACAAAGGCCCTGGATCGAGTATAACAAAGTCCCCTGGTCGAGAGAATAACAAAGTCCCCTGAACGAGTATAACAAAGGCCCTGATCGAGTGTAACAAAGGACCCTAAAGTTAATAATGTCCCCTGATCGAGTATAACAAAGCCCGCCTATCGAGTATAACAACAAAGTCCCCTGACGAGGATACAAAGTCCTTGATCGAGTATAACAAAGTCCTGATCGAGTATAACAAAGTCCCTGATCGAGTATAACAAAGTCCCTGATTGAGTATAAACAAAGTCCCCTAATCGAGTATAACAAAGTCCCTGGTCGAGTATAAAGTCCCCTTATCAAGTATAACAAAGGCCCAAGATCAGTATAACAAAGTCCCTGGTCGAGAATAACAAAGTCCCTCATCGAGTATAACAAAGGCCCTCATCGAGTATAACAAAACCTAATGATCGAGAATAACAAAGTCCCTCATCGAATATAACAAAGTCCCCTAATCGAGTATAACAAAGTCCCTCAATCGAGTATAACAAAGCCCCTGATCAAGTATAACAAAGGCCCTGATCGAGTATATAACAAAGTCCCTGGTCGAGATATAACAAAGTCCCCTGATCGAGTATAACAAAGGCCCCTTATCGAGAATAACTAAGTCCCCTGATCAGAGTATAACAAAGTCCCTGATCGAGTATAACAAAGTCCCGAGTGCGAGTATAAAAAGTCCCTGACCAAGTATAACAAAGGCCCTGATCGGGTATAACAAATCCC
Source organism: Homarus americanus (assembly GCF_018991925.1). Taxonomy (NCBI): domain Eukaryota; kingdom Metazoa; phylum Arthropoda; class Malacostraca; order Decapoda; family Nephropidae; genus Homarus; species Homarus americanus. The sequence continues at coordinate 6,541 of NW_024753790.1, read as the reverse complement.
CTTAATCGAGTATAACAAAGTACTCTGGTCAAGTATAAAAAAGTCCCCTGATCGAGTATAACAATGGTCCCTCATCGAGTACAACAAAGTCCATTGGTCAAGTATAAAATAGTCCTCTGGTCGAGTACAACAAAGTCTCCTGATCGAGTATACCAAAGTCCCGTGGTCGAGTATAGCAAAGTCCCCTGATCAAGTATAACAAAGCCTCTTGATCGAGTATAACAAAGTCCCCTGATCGAGTATAACAAAGCCCCTTGCTCGAGTATAAGAAAGTCCCCTGATCGAGTATAAGAAAGCCTCCTAAGCTAGTATAACAAAGTCCCCTGATCGAGTATAACAAAGTCTCCTGGCCCAGTATAACAAAGTCCCCAGATCGAGCATAACAAAGTCCCCTGATCGATTACAACAAAGTCCCCTGGTCGAATATAACAAAGGGCCCTGATCGAGTAAGACAAAGTCCCCTGTTCGAGTATAACGAAGTCCTCTGATCCTCGTATAACAAAGCCCACTAGACGAGTATAACAAAGTCCCCTGAACCGAGTATAACAAAGTCCCCTGATCGAGTATAACATATCCCCTGATCGACTATAACAAAGTCCCTGGTGGAGTATAACAAAGTCCCCTGGTCGAGTATAATAAAGTTTTTTCATCGAGTATAACAAAGGCCCCTGGTCAAGTGTAACAAAGGCCCCTGGTCAGGTATAACAAAGGCCCCTCATCGAGTATAACAAAGCTCATTGGTCAAGTATAAAAAAGTCCCGCGGTCGAGTATAACAAATTCCCCTGATCGAGTATAACAAAGTCCCCTGGTCGAGTATAGCAAAGTCCCATGATCGAGTATAACAAAGCCTCCTGATCGAGTATAACAAAGTCCCCTGATCGAGTATAACAAAGCCCCCTGCGCGAGTATAAGAAAGTCCCCTGATCGAGTATAACAAAGCCTCCTGAGCGAGTATAACAAAGTCGCCTGATCGAGTATAACAAAGTCTCCTGGCCCAGCATAACAAAGTCCCCAGATCGAGCATAACAAAGTCCCCTGATCGATTACAACAAAGTCCCCTGGTCGAGTATAACAAAGGGCCCTCATCGAGTATGACAAAGTCCCCTGTTCGAGTATAACGAAGTCCCCTGATCCTAGTATAACAAAGCCCACTAGACGAGTATAACAAAGTCCCCTGAACCGAGTATAACAAAGTCCCCTGATCGAGTATAACATATCCCCTGATCGACTATAACAAAGTCCCTGGTGGAGTATAACAAAGTCCCTGGTCGAGTATAACAAAGTTTTCTAATCAGTATAACAAAAAGTCCCCTGGTCGAGTATAGCAAAGTCCCACATCGATTATAACAAAGGCCCCTGATCGAGTATAACAAAGTTTCCTGATCGAGTAAAACAAAGCTCCCTGATCGAGTATAACAAAGTCCCCTGATCGAGTATAACAAAGTCCCGGATTGAGTATAATAAAGGCCCCTGATCGAGTTTAACAAAGGCCCATGATCGAGTATAACAGAGTCCCGAGTGCGAGTATAAAAAAGTCCCCTGATCAAGTATAACAAAGGCCCTGGATCGAGTATAACAAAGTCCCCTGGTCGAGTATAACAAAGTCCCCTGAACGAGTATATCAAAGGCCCCTGATCGAGTGTAACAAAGGACCCTAAAAGTCTATAACAATGTCCCCTGATCGAGTATAACAAAGCCCGCTCATCGAGTATAACAAAGTCCCCTGGTCAAGGTAACAAAGGCCCCTGGTCAGGGTATAACAAAGGCCCCTCATCGAAAGTATAACAAAGCTCATTAATAAGTATAAAAAGTCCCGCGGGTCGAGTATAACAAATTCCCCTGATCGAGTATAACAAAGTCCCCTGGTCGAGTATAGCAAAGTCCCATGATCGAGTATAACACAAAGTCCCCTGATCGAGTATTAGAAAGTCCCCTGATCGAGTATAACAAAGTCCCCTGAACGATTAAAACAAAGGCCCCTGATCGAGTATAACAAGGTTCCCTGATCGAGAATAACAAAGCCCCTTCATCGAGTATAACAAAGACCCTTGATCGAGAATAACAAAGTCCCCTGATCGAGTATAACAAAGGCCCCTGATCGAGTTTAACAGAGGCCCATGATCGAGTATAACAAAGTCCCCTGGTCGAGTATAACAAAGGCCCCTCATCGAGTTTAACAAAGGCCCCTCATCGAGTATAACAAAGTACCCTGTTCGAGTATAACAAACTCCCCTGGTCGAGTATAACAAAGTCCCCTGATCCTGTATAACAAAGTCCCCTGATCGAGTATAACAAAGTCCCCTGAACGAATAGAACAAAGGCCCCTGATCAAGTGTAACAAAGTCCCCTGAATGAGTAGAACAAAGTCCCCTAATCGAGTTTAACAAAGGCCCCTCATCGAGAATAACAAAGGCCTTTGATCGAGTTTAACAAAGGCCCCTATTCGAGTATAACAGAGTCCCCTGATCGAGTATAACAAAGTCCCCTCATCGAGTATAACAAAGTCCCCTCATCAGCAATTCTAACAAAGGCCCTTCATCGAGTATAACAAGTCCCTGATCGAGTATAACAAAGTCCCCTGATCGAGTATAACAAATTCCCCTGATCAAGTATAACAAAGTCCCTGATCGATTATGACAAAGGCCCTTGATCGAGTATAACAAAGGCCCCTCATCAAGTATAACAAAGCCCTTTCATCAGGTATAACAAAGTCCCTTCATCGAGTATAACAGAGTCCCCTGATCTAGTATAACAAAGTCCCCTGGTCGAGTATAACAAATTCCCCTGATCGAGTATAACAAAGGCCCTGATCGAGTATAACAAAGTCCCCTGATCGAGTATAACAAAGTCCCTGATCGAGATATAGCAAAGTCCCCTGAACGAGTACCAACAAACTCACAATTAGAGTATAACAAAGTCCCCTGATCGAGTATAACAAAGTCCCCTGATCGAGTATAACAAAGTCGCCTGAACGATTATAACAAAGTCCCCTATTCGAGTATAACAAAGTCCGCTGAACGAGTATAAAAATGGCCCCTAATCGAGGATAACAAAGTCCCCTGAACGATTATAACAAAGGACCCTGATCGAGTATAACAAAGTTTCCTGATCGAGTAAAACAAAGCCCCCTGATCGAGTATAACAAAATCCCCAAATCGAGTATAACAAAGTCTCCTGTTCGAGTATAACAAAGGCCCCTGATCGAGTTTAACAGAGGCCCATGATCGAGTATAACAAAGTCCCCTGGTCGAGTATAACAAAGGCCCCTCATCGAATATAACAAAGGCGCCTGAACGAGTATAACAAAGAGCTCATCGAGTATAACAAAGTCCGTGAACAGGTATAACAAAAGTCCCTAGTCGAGTATAACAAGTCCCTGATCGAGAATAACAAAGTCCCTGATCCAGTATAACAAAAGTCCCTGAACGATTATAACAAAGGCCCTAGTCGAGTATAACAAAAGTTTCCTGATCGAGTAAAACAAAGCCCCTGATCGAGTATAACAAAGTCTCCTGATCGAGTATAACAAAGTCCCCTGATCGAGTATAACGAAGGCCTCTGATCGAGTATAACAAAGGCCCCTCATCGAGTATAACAAAGTCCCCTGGTCGAGTATAACAAAGGCCACTGATCGAATATAACAAAGGCGCCTGAACGAGTATAACAAAGGCCCCTGATCGAGTATAAAAATGGCCCCTAATCGAGTATAACAAAGTCCCCTCATCGAATATAACAGAGTTCCCTGAATGAGTATAACAAAGCCCCCTCATCGAGTATAACAAAGTCCCTTGATCGAGGATAACAAAGTCCTTGATCTAGTATAAAAAAGTCCCCTGATCGAGTATAACAAAGTCTCCTGATCGAGTATAACAAACTCCCCTGGTCGAGTATAACAAAGTCCCCTGATCGAGTATAACAAAGTCCCCTGATCGAGTATAACAAAGTCGCCTGAACGATTATAACAAAGTCCCCTATTCGAGTATAACAAAGTCCCCTGATCGAGTATAATAATGGCCCCTAATCGAGTATAACAAAGTCCCCTGAACGATTATAAAAAAGGACCCTGATCGAGTATAACAAAGTTTCCTGATCGAGTAAAACAAAGCCCCCTGATCGAGTATAACAAAGTCCCCTAATCGAGTACAACAAAGTCTCCTGTTCGAGTATAACAAAGGCCCCTGATCGAGTTTAACAAAGGCCCCTCATCGAGTATAACAAAGTCCCCCGGTCGAGTATAACAAAGGCCCCTCATCGAATATAACAAAGGCGCCTGAACGAGTATAACAAAGAGCCTCATCGAGTATAACAAAGTTCCCTGATCGAGTATAATTAAGCCCACTGATCGAGTATAACAAAGTCCCCCTGATCGAGAATAACAAAGTCCCCTGATCGAGTATAACAAAGCCCCCTAATCAAGTATAACAAAGGCCTCTGATCGAGTATAACAAAGAACCCTGGTCGAGTATAACAAAGTTCCCTGATCGAGTATAACAAAGTCGCTTGAACGATTATAACAAAGTCTCCTATTCGAGTATAACAAAGTCCCCTGATCAAGTATAAAAATGGCCCCTAATCGAGTATAACAAAGTCCCCTCATCAAGTATAACAAAGTCCCCTCATCGAGTATAACAAAGCCCCCTCATCGAGTATAACAAAGTCCCCTGATCGAGGATAACAAAGTCGTTGATCGAGTATATGAAAGTCCCCTGATCGAGTATTAGAAAGTCTCCTGATCGAGTATAACAAAGTCCCCTGATCGAGGATAACGAAGGCCTCTGATCGAGTATAACAAAGGCCCCTCATCGAGTATAACAAAGTCCCCTGAACGAGTAGAACAAAGTCCCCTAATCGAGTTTAACAAAGGCCCCTCATCGAGAATAACAAAGGCCTTTGATCGAGCATAAAAGTCCAATAATCGAGAATAACAAAGTACCCTAATCGAGTATAGCAGCCCCCTGATCGAGTATATAACAAAGTCCCTGATCGAGTATATAACAAACTCCCTGATTGAGTATAACAAAAGCCCTGATCAAGTATAACAAAGGCCCCTAATCGAGTATAAATAAACTCCCCTTGTCGCAACAAAGTCCCTGATCGAGCTTAACAAAGACCCCATCTATATATAACAAAGTTCCCTGAACGATTATAACGAAGGCCCCTGATCGAGTAAAACAAGGTTCCTTGATCGAGTTAACAAAGCCCTATCGAGTATAACAAAGTCCCCTGATCGAGAACAATGTAAAATCCCTGATCGAGTATAACAGCGTCTCCTGATCGAGTTTACTGAGTGCCCAAGGCGATCGAGTATAACAAAGTCCCCTGGTCGAGTATAACAAAGGCCCCTCATCGAGTTTAACAAAGGCCCCTCATCGAGTATAACAAAGTTCCCTGGTCGAGTATAACAAACTCCCCTGGTCGATTATAACAAAGTCCCCTGATCGAGTATAACAAAGTCCCCTGATCGAGTATAACAAAGTCTCCTGAACGAATATAACAAAGGCCCCTGATCAAGTATAACAAAGCCCTCTGATCGAGTATAACAAAGCCCCCTCATCGACTATAACAATATCCCCTGATCAAGTGTAACAAAGTCCCCTGAACGAGTAGAACAAAGTCCCCTAATCGAGTTTAACAAAGGCCCCTCATCGAGAATAACAAAGGCCTTTAATCGAGTTTAACAAAGGCCCCTATTCGAGTATAACAAAGTCCCCTGATCGAGTATAACAAAGTCCCCTCAACGAGTATAACACAGTCCCATCATCGAGTATAACAATATCCTCTCATCGAATATAACCATGTCACCTGATCGAGTATAACAAAGTCCCCTCATCGAGTATAACAAAGGCCCTTCATCGAGTATAACAAAGTCCCCTGATCGAGTATAACAAAGGCCCTTCATCGAGTATAACACAGTTCCCTAATCGAGTATAACAAAGGCCCTGATCGAGTATAACAAAGTCCATAATCGAGAATAAGAAAGTCCCTCATCGAATATGCAACAAAAACTCTGATCGAGTATAACAAAGTCCTGATCGAGTATAACAAAGTCGTTTGAACGATTATAACAAAGTCTCCTATTCGAGTATAACAAAGTCCCCTGATCAAGTATAAAATGGCCCTAATCGAGTATAAATAAAGTCCCTCATCAAGTATAACAAAGTCCCCCTCATCGAGTATAACAGCTTCCCCCTCATCGAGTATAACAAAGTCCCCCGATCAGAGGATAAACAAAGTCGTTGATCGAGTATATGAAAGTCCCCTGATCGAGTATTAGAAAGTCTCCTGATCGAGTATAACAAAGTCCCCTGATCGAGGATAACGAAGGCCTCTGATCGAGTATAACAAAGGCCCCTCATCGAGTATAACAAAGTCCCCTGATCGAGTATAACAAAGTCCCCTGATCGAGTATAACAAAGGCCCCTCATCGAGTTTAACAAAGGCCCCTGATCGAGTATAAAAAAGTCCAATGATCGAGAATAACAAAGTACCCTAATCGAGTATAGCAAAGCCCCCTGATCGGGGTATAACAAAGTCCCCTGA